>NW_027494238.1:0-286893 GCF_021521415.1 Bidens hawaiensis | reverse complement strand
TCAAGTTTTGCTCAGTACCAAAACATGAAGCTTTAAGAAAACGTTTTGCTCAAAGTAGTGTTGAAAACACCTATATGATATAGAAGACTTTGACATGCTTGGTAGCATAACTTATGCTTAAGGAAATACTATCATGCTCAGAGTGCATTGAGATGCTCGTATTTCATTCTTAGCTCATTTAGGGATGGTTGAGAATATTTCAATATTCTCTGGACCCAAAACTCCACCTTTGTTTGAATCACCTTAGATGCAACCAAAAACACTTAAGATACTTACAACTTTCATAATACACATCAAAATCTTGAAAGAAATAAATTACATTATTTAAAAAGAAATGTATTACAATTAGTAAAGTCTACCACTTAAGGCATTACACATCAAAGCTTAAAATTTTGATACTATATTTGATGTCGGCTTCAAAATTTGACAGCGTCAATATTTTGTCACGACGATAATTTAGTTTATTCATTATTGTAATTTTAGTTAGTTTTGGTTTGTTAGTTAGTTAAAGTGTTGGGTTGGTGTTTTATAATGTAATGGGCTTGGGTTGGTGGACATAAAGCCCACCAAGCCCACCGAGCCACCCACACTTTAAAAGGGAGAAAACCTGACAACTAAATTTGTAACTTTTGGTTTTTCAGGATCTCTCACAAGAAATCGTCCGAACCACCAAAGAAATACAAGAAGTTATTTAGTGATTTCTTATGTTCATCTCTATATATTTCTACACTTTTCTTGTTCACGGTTCGATTCGTACTTATCGATTCAAGTGATTTCCGCTCCCTTGAACCCATTAGATCCGAAACTTGTTTGATCTGTACACCTCACATGGACCTTCATAAAACCAAAATAGAAATTACTTCCAAAAGCAAAGTACACAAGATTTAACATTTAAGTACATCTTCAATTTGATTGTTCTTCTAGCCTTTGAATCTGTAACACCCCAACCCGAAAATGAGCTGACGTGTCACAACGTACGTGTCCAGAGGTATACATAGACAGAAGACATAATTCCACTAGACATCAATCTTCATAATCATCCTAAAATTTATTTCACTCTCCCAATCCCACCCAAAATAACATGTGAACCTGTTGAGGGAAAAATTTACGGAATTAGCCGAATGCCAGTTCGGATGAAAGTCTAAAACAAACAAAAGATAAAGATAACACATTATTAAGATATAAAACAAAAATAGATATTACTTCCAAAAGAAAAGTACAAAATATTTAACATTTAAGTACATCATCAATTTGATTGTTCTTCTTGTCTTTGAATCTGTAACACCCGAACCCGAAAATGTGCTAACGTGTCACAACGTACAGGTCCAATGGTATACAGAGACAGAAGACAATTCCACTAGACATCAATCTTCATAAGTTCTTAAATTTATTTCACTCTCTCCATCCCGCCCAAATTTACATGTGAACCTATTGAGGGAAAAGTGTACGGAATGAGCCGAATGCCCAGTATGGATGATAGGCTCAAACAAATAAAAGATAAAGATAACACATTTTGAAGATATATAACAAAAAAATTATATGATGCAAGATAAAGTAAGTCAATAAGTAAATCATATCTTCCGGATGATACCCTTGAGCTGAAATATATATATAACAAATTAGTGGGGCTACATAGTCCTACTGAACTATGCACCCAAAATAGTCCGACGGGGGTGTTAGCATACACTCTGCCATCCACAAACATACCATACATATCCATATAATCTAGGATCGATCCATACGCCTCTTAATAGTTGTTGGTCACACTTGCCCTTAAATGTCAAACCCTAACCTAAGACGGAAATGCCGGGACGTGAGCTGATTGTTCACAACTCTTAAGATACTATCATGCAATAATTTAAAGTGGCAATATCTATTAATTTAAATTAAATATTCAAAAATTCCAAATATAGTACATAAATTAAAAGTAAAGGCAACAAGATAATTAATAATTCATAATATAAAACTAAGTCTTGATTTATTTTCTTAATAACTGTTTCTTCTAACATAAGCAATCCTAAAATCTTCACCAATCATGAATCAGTTCAAACGGTAACCTGAATATGCACATAAAATAAAATAGTTTTGTCAACACAATGTGAGTGAGTAAAACACCAGTTAATTTAAGACACAATATAAAATAAAAACGCAAAACTGTTCCTGTGAGATAAACATTAAGCTAATGAAAAAATAATGAGTGTCGGTAAAACCGTTGCCTTGCGAAGTGGGCATTGGCTTCTACGGCGGTCGTATGATCATACAATTACTGTGATTGTGATGGACCTCTTCCAATGAGGACAACTAAGCAAGTAAACATATAGCAGGTTCGACAAATAATCGATATGCAGACAAGGTTAACAGTTTGCTAATGTGGATATTAAATAATAGGTAAATACAATACGATACGCATATGTCCCTAAAACGGTTAAAAATAAGTAAGAAGGGGAGTGAATACTCACCTTATCAAATATGCAAAGTTATAATGATTTGATAAGAAAAGGGGTAGATCACGTTCTTCGGGGAATTACCGACGAGAAATCCTAAGTAACAATAATGACGGAAATAATTATAAATTGAACAACTAATCTATAACTAGATAGCGATACGGGACTTTGATGATCAGGATTGTTCTTACGAAAATTATTTATTACTTAAATTATTGTCAACTTTATTACTTTGAGTTATTACTTTAACAAATAGTATATTTTAAATATGTAAAATTATACTTATAAATAAAATACTTAAATAAATATTTATAAAATTTTGGATAGATTATATAAAGAGATTTGATTTAAATGTTTATTTTAAACTAAAAATACGTTTAATGTATTTATATACATTTTTATTATTAATAAAGATTTCTTTTAAATTTTTATTTTAAATAAAATAACATTTATATAAAATATAATCTTATTATAAAATACTTGAAATTATGCTATATTTTAATATGTTTATTAGCATGATAAATTTTAAATATATATTTTAGATTAAAACCTTTTTAAATATTAAAACCTTATCAATTTTTAATAATCTAATATATATATATATGTGTGTGTGTGTGTGTGTGTGTGTGTGGTTTTAATCAAGGTTCGGAAAACAACTAGTTAATGTCTCGGTTTTGTAAAAAATAATTGGTTTATTATTATATATATAATATTAATAATAAAATTTATATGATTAATATATCAATATATAGCTTAAAAGTGTAACATCCTAAATATTCTAATAATAAATAGAGAATGTTGAGTTAAATTTTTGTGGGTTTAATGTTACTAATTAACGTCTAATGAGGAAAAGATCATGGACTTGGACTAATTAAGATGGATTAAAGGGAATGGGTCTTAGGTCCATGGGCTTTAAGGGGTATAAATATCCCCTTAAACCATCCTAAAACCCTAACTATCATTTCCATCTTTCATAAATCTCTACACACTCAAAACACACACATCCTACACCACCTCTTATACGCCCGAGAGAGAGAGAGAGAGAGAGAGAGAGAGAGACGTCCGAGGCCAAAATCAAGCCAACCATTATTAGACCTTCAATACACGAGCTAGTTACGAGATAACCGAGCAAACCGAACACATAAAGGTATTATTTAGATCTAAAAGTTCACGTTTTTATAAACGATTAGTCACGAAAATTGAACCTAGAGTAGATCGGGTATAAACGATTATTAAAGTTGTAAACTTGATGCTAAAACGAAGCTAATGGAACCATAAACCTGTGCGGCTCGATTAAATGAACCCTTAAACATAGTATCGAACGATTTTAAGCTTAAAGGTCCAAGCTTTATAGTATGTACGGGTTATATATGAACGAAAATGGTTAGGAAACATTATTGGGCGATGTCGAGCCATAACAAGGGTATTAATAATCTAAAGATGCTTGTTGAGGGTGATGAAAATCATCCCGTTGCTGGATAACTTCGCTGTAAGCAAGTTCACAGTAGGTAACTTCGCTGTAAGCAAGTTCGCCCGTAGGCAACTTCGCTGTGAGCAAGTTCGCTAGAAGGCAACTTCTCCTAAGGCTAAGTTCGCTTAACACGTAACATCGCCGCAACTATGTTCGCTGAACAAGTTCGCCACTTTAAGTTCGCTGTGGTTCTAGTTCGCCTGCTACCAAGTTCGCATACTGTTAACTTCGCTAATGATAAGTTAGCCAAGTTAACTTCGCTGAACGTTAAATTAGCTTAAAATGCTAAGTAAAAATAATCCTGTAATAGACCAAGAACGAGTAGGTGAAGAAGATAATAACAAAAAATCCTAAGGGAAAATGCGTTAAGACAACTTAACCCCAGCCAGGGGCTCTGCCCCTTGGACCCCGCTAGGGGCTGCCGCCCCTAGAACCCCGCTGCCAGGGGCTCTGCCCCCGGACCCCCCGTTCGTTGTGGGTCATATAAAGATAGAAATACAATATACGAGTAGTAATAGTTAATTGATACGTTTAATTGTTATACAGTTAGTCGTGCACAGGTCAAGAAAGGGACTACCATAAACGGGGAACGTAATCGCATTCAGGTGAGTTTCTAGCCCCATTTCCTTGTTATGTTTTCGGAGCTGTGTGCATACTCGATGTGATAGTTAATATGCATACCTCAAATGGTAAGTGTATGCCATGTATGATTTATGTGATAGATATTATGTTATGATTGTGAATGAAAGCTTGTCAATACGTGAACGATCTTCGGATATTGCACGTGTTGACAAGGGAGGTATGTACATTGTGAATGAAAGCTTGTCAATACGTGAACGATCTTCGGATATTGCACGTGTTGACAAGGGAGGTATGTATATGAAAGATGAATGTGTATGATATAAATATATGAACGATATATGAGTATGTAATAATGATTAAAGAAAGTATATGTATGAGTATGTAAAGATGGTATGAACGAAGAAGAAAGAGGGATCAGACCCTAATAATATCTGAGATAGAGAAGATGGGATCAGACCCGTAATAATATTTGAGATAGAGAAGTAAAAAGGGATCAGACCCTAATAATATATGAGATAGACAAGAAAGGGATCAGACCTGAGATAGACAAAGGAAAGAGGGATCAGACCCTAATAATATCTGAGATAGAAAGAAAGGGATCAGACCCTAATAATATCTGAGATGGAATGGACAGTAAATATAAAGTATGAATGAAATAAAGTACGTACGCGTATGAAAGTATGAAATAAAGTAAATTAGTAAAGTAATTATTATGTATCTTCAGATGCATGATTGAAGGTAAGTGAATGTATTATATGATGTATGATTAACTAGAACTCACTCAGCGTAGCTGAATTTTAGTATGCACGCAGGTGAGTAGGATGCGACAGCTGGCGTGAGCGGGACACATGGCAGAAGAATAAAATCCTGGCATCTGAAGATCTGCTATGTTTTATAAGTTATGTTTTGATTTGAAAAGACAAGAAGAATGGTTTTAAGACCAGTTTATGATTTAATATGTAACGTTTATGAAAGTTTTATGTTACGCGTAAGTTTTTAATTAACTCTGATTTAGAACTGCGTTTATGAGTAAATCCAACGTCCAAATGTAGGGCACCAGTAACGGGGCCTTATAACAAGAATTGTTATAAAAAAAGAAACCCAAAACAGGCTGGGGGTGGCTCGAACCCGCACCTCTAGCCATGCGCACTGGTGTGTTGATTGATTATATACTTAAACTGATTAATTTTAACCAGACAGCGCGAAAACCATAAAGGCTAAGAACCCTGGAAAATCCAATCCGTCAAAACGTAAATTGTTTCGCCAATTAACCATAGGGTTAATGATGAGTGAAACAAGACAAACACATCCATATAATACATTACCTACAATGATGGTTAGTAGATGGTTAATTAGACGCAAGAGAAGCCGGCAAAGACGATGATCAGGACGCCAGACAACGGCTAAGCTAGTATAATTAGTTATAGATTCTTCAAGGATCGTGTGAGAAGGTTTAATTGAATTATAATGGTTGTTATATGGTATATCATTATACAAGTTATGTCGGTTTATTTATTAAGTCACTAAGAATCAAGGAGGTCTTATGTTCCTAATTAATCACATCGGTGAGGCCGGTTATGGCATAAGGATCAAGTATCACAAATCCGTTCCAAGTTTGCAACGAGAATTAAGTCTCAAGATATCGAAACGGGTCACGAGTTTGGGTATACGGGTTGAACATGGATACAGGTTTTGGGTATATGGGTTTGATATAATAATCTGGTAGAATTTGCAAGTTGGTCCTCCAACAATAGAGATGGATACATAACCATATTAAAGTAAGGTGTAGGGTTAAATTGAATATGTTTTAAAGCAAATTATATTATTAAATAAATATAATAAAAAATTAAAAATAGTATAATAATAATTTGATAAACCTGATATTTTATTGATGCAATTTCCCGAACATACAAATGGTTTGGATAATGGTTAGAAAATATTAGATGAGAAAAATCCGAGTTGTTACAGTTTCCCATACTTTTGGGAATTTTATCCCGAAATTAAAGAATACCGTAACAAAACCAGTAAATTTTGAGGAAAGAAAACTTTAAATATAATCTCAAAATTCATCATAACATGAAACTTTGAGTAGTTGAAGTAACGCTCCAAATGAAAATCCGATAAGGACACTTATATATAGAATGTACCAGCGGCGTATCCAGCATGTCCTTATCATATTTACATTTTTACCATTATCCCAACTACTTTTGATTCAATATTATGACACACAATTGTATGTATTATGATTTTCATGCGCGGACTTCGATAATTATGTTCTTGACCATAGTTACTGTTATCGTCGGTTGCTCCACATGATTTGTCTCATCGTGTGGATTTACAAAATGTTTGAAAATATAATTCCAATAGTAAAATAAAAATATTTTAGGGAAAATAGTTATAAGTGAGGCATCTTTTAAATAAAAAAAAATTTATAGTTTGGTTATTTATAGTGGGAAATTTTGTAAAATAACCCTTCGATAAACCTTTAAATAGGATTACAAGACAAATTTGTCTATGAGGATAAGAATCGGAGAATAGACATCTAATTAAAGAGGTAGGATAAACTTTATTCGAGAGACATAACAATAAGAAATAATAACTAGTACTTCAACAATTAATAAAAACGTCAATCCAAAAATTACTTAAGAGTCGATACAAAGAAAAAATCAAAATTAAATAAGATATAATACGATAAGAGAAAAAAGTCTTCTATTGCGCATGACTTGGAACCTTAGAGCTAGAGCATCTTGAATGATTTGATCCATAAGAGCTTGAGTAGGCGAGGTAGATTGATTCAGAATCGCTTGGATAAGTTGAGCTTGAACGGGTTGCAAGAGTGTTATTTGATTAGAGTATGTTTTATAAACTTGAGCTTGTGGGTGCGGAATCTGATAAGTTAGGGTTAAGTACGAACGATTTTGCTTGACGAAAGAGCTTGAAGGACGTGGTATTGAAAGGTTTGGACTTGATGGGTAACGTAGTAGGATGTAGTTATAGCTTGAGCTTGGTTATCATGGATAATCTGGGGTCACATATCGCGGAGATGATTAGGGTCTCCACAATGGTAACAAGCACGGGTGGTAGGGGTATCAAGTTGAGCATACGGTGTACTAGTGGGTCTAGGAGCAGATAGCACAAACTGTTGCGGAACAACTTTTGCACTGGGTGTAGACGGAAAGTATTAGTAAAATTGCCATAAAAGTTACATTGGGTGCAACGGCGGCATAAGGATTTAACCGGGTGATGGTTACAAATGGAGCATAGAGAGTAAGGACCGAAGTAAGGTTTCTTATTTTGAAAAAGTTGAAGAGGCTTGCGGTTGGGTAGGATTGGTTACAGCAAGGTTCTTACGTTTGTTGTTGTGAGGATGAGTGGAGGTAGATGGTTCGCAGCTACCAGCAGAAAGGTTAGTCGAAAAGGTTGGACTGGTTACATTGATGTTTTAAATTTGGGTTACTATCCTATGGATCGCAACATCTATATCTTGGCTATACAAGCGGCCATACGGTGGTCATGAGAACCAGACGATTGATGTTGAGGACGATGGTGGTTTCTTAGGGAAGGCATTCTACGAGGACCAAAAATAAAGATTTATAGGGTGAAGGATAAGTTGAGAAAACCATTTAAATAATAAAATTTTAATTGCTTTAGATAACTTTTAATAACTTTGCTTTTATAAATGAGGGATTTGCGTCGTATCATGAGGATCAAAATATTTTGAAGTGAGTGAATAAGTCAGATCATAATTTTTTTTATTTTAACAGAAATCGAGTAAATAAAAAAAAATTCTTTGGTAAGTTGGGCTTCCCTATAGCTTCCCATGGCATTTTATTTTCCCAACTTGTCAACATACGAAAATAACTTTGCGAGTTGAGATTCCCATGAGCTTTCCATAACATTTTATTGGCACAGCTAAATAACATAACATCAACTTGGGAGTTGGGCCTCCCATGAGCGTTACATGGCATTTTAAATGGCCCAACAAATTAACAAATTAAACATAACTGAGTTGGAAGGACCATGAGCGTTAAATGGCATTTCAACTGTACCAATTAATTAACGAATTATCAATACAATAGAGTTGGACGGCCCATGAGCGTTCCATGGCATTTTAACTATAGCATCTAAATAACGAACTAACGAAACAAAAATGTGTGTAGTTGGAGTAACCCGTATCATCACTTATGATTACTCCAACAAAAACACAAAAACAAATTGAGAAATGGATAGTAGGAGTGTCCATTGGTTCCATGGATTTTTCATCCAACTAACAATTTAAAATAACAAATCACAATTTAGCCACGAATAACCTTGAATTCGGTTTAAAAACAACCTAAGGTGTCGGTCGTATGATAGTTGTGCCCCGCTTTGGCCTATAAGATCGAGCACTGTGGTCAGGTTATCCTCCAGGTAAGGAATAGCGTCTTACCTTGGGTTCTCGGAACCGGTTTTCCAAAGACTGACTCACAGTTCTCTCCCCCTTTCAGTTAATACAAGACTTCTCACACAATCTAGCCCTAAGGTGAAAGAGTAAAAACATAACTAGGGATTTCTTAGGGAATTTCCCAAAGATAAAAGGCAATCTACTTGATTTTAAATAATTAATAAAAATTATCTTTGAAGTTGAGGCATAGCCTCGAAGTTGTTTGTGTGTGCATCACTATATTATAATAAACAATAATTAAATAATTAACTGGCAGAGCTGTGAACAAATAATTTGAACACATAAGGTAAGCATATAAGCACGTATGGGGCTCCTAAGCATGTTACTAAGGCACCACAAACGACCTATCTTAAACCTTCTACTTTAATACCAATCTGTCACATCCCAACCTATGGAAAAAATGCCAGAGCGTGAGTTGACTGCTCACATATCTTAAGGTAATATCATGTAATAATTTAAAGTGGCAAAATCTATTTATTTAAATTAAATATTCAGCAATTCCAAATAAATTAAACAAATTAAAAGTAAAGGAAACAAGATAATTAATAATTAAAAATCTAAAATTAAGTCTTGATTTATTGTCTTGATAATGTTTCTTCTAACATAAGCAATCTTAAAATCTTCACCAATCATGAATCAGTTCAAACGATAACATGCATATACGTATAAAAGAAAATAATTTTGTCAATACAGGTTGAGTGAGTAAAACACAAAACTGTTCATGTGAGATAAACAATTAAGCCAATGACCAAATAATGAGTGTTGGTAAAATTGTTGCCTTGCGAAGTGGGCATTGGCTACTACAACGGTCGTATGATCATACAATTACTGCGATTATGATGGACCTCTCCGAATGCAGAAAATTAATTAAATACACATATAGAAAGTTAGACAAATAATCGATATGCACACAAGGTTAACAGTTTGCTAATTTGGATATTAAATAATAGGTAAATATAAAACGATACGCAAATGTCCCCAAAACGGTTAAAAATAAGTAAAAAGGGGAGTGAATACTCACCTTATCAAATACGCAAAGTGATAATGATTTGATAAGAAAAGATGTAGATCACGCTCTTTGGGAATTACCGACGAGAAATCTTAAGTAACAATAATTGCGGAAATAATTATAAATTGAAAAACGAATCTATAACTAGATAGCTAGTTGGGATCTTTAATGATCGGTAATATTCTTCCAAAAATTATCTATTACTTAAAGTTATTGTCAACTTTATTACTTTGAATTATTACTTAAATAAATAGTATATTATTTTTATGTTTATTTTAAATTAAAATACGTTTAATGTATTTTTATATATTTTTATTATTAATAAAGATTTCTTTTTAATTTAGTTATGTAAATAATAATAACATTTATATAACATAAAATCCTTTTATAAAATACTTGAACTTGTACTATATTTTAATATGTTAATTAGCCTGATAAATTTTAAATATATATTTTAGCTTAAAACCCCTTTTAAATATTAAAACCTTTATCAATTTTTAATAATCTAATACACACACACACACACACATATATGGTTTTTGGAAAAGAACTAGTTAATGTGTCGGTTTTGTAAAGATATTAATTTATTGTATATATATATATAATATTACTAATAAAATTAAAATGATTAAGATATTAATATATAGCTTAAAAGAATTATTACAAAAAAAGAAACTCAAAACGGTCTAGGGGTGGCTCAAACCCGTGCCCCAGCCAAAGCAGAGTCTTAAACATACACACACCAGCCATGCGCGCTGGTGTGTTGAATGATTATATGCTAAAACTGATTAAATTTAACCAGACAGCGCGAAAACCAGATTAGGCTAAGAACCCTAGAAAATCCAATGGGCGAAAAGTAGATTGTTTGGCCCGTTAACCTTAGGGCTAATGATGAGTGTGTTAGAAATTGATTTTAAGATGAATGGATATTTATTTATTATTTTAGTGAAATTATTAATAAAACTCTTAATATGGTGAATTAAAAATAAACTCTTGAGTAGAGTTTTATTTATGTCACTTAATGTGTTTTATTAGAGTTTATGTCTCAAATTAAGGGAGACTTTTCACTCATCCATGTCTCTTGTATAAGTTTTCCTAAAGTGAATGAGAGAAGACTTGGAACAAAAAATGATGATCATCAAGAAGGCTTTGTATAATTCTTTTCAAGAAATGTTAGAGATGAAAAACTCTCTAAACTTCATCTTTATATTATCAAGTTCAAACACACTAAGTATCCAGTGTAGCCTCGGGCGCGTAGCCTTCCCCGATAGTACATACTACTTCGACTGTTGTACCCTGGGAAACAGACGTGTTATCTAAGTAGAGGCACGGAATCTGTTTTAAGGAAAGCGTGTTAAACACGTGACTTGGCCTCAACCGTCAACATTTTGTTTGTTTTTTTGTTGTACTCAAGGTGCTTAGTCGAAGACCAAATGTGATGAAGACACAAGACAAATATACTACATAATGGAGATGTGTTTGCCTTAATGATAAGTATATCTTACAAGACAAATATTATAACCAGATTCAGGTGGCCACTGAGGTTATAGTCTTAGAAAGTCTAATATAGGAAAAATTAACTTATAAGTTAAGAACACATCACGACGACTGATCTAAACTATGCAAGTTATCTGTACTGACTAGACAGAGTTAAAGATAATGTTATGGATCCAACAACCTGAGGGTTTAGTAGAGATCAAGTTGTTGAATGAGACTAAAACCCATGAAAAAATGGTATTATAAAGGAAACCTAACTTAGTTGACTGGAGATCCCAAGATCTAAGTTCAATAGGACAACCTAATTATATATCTAAGGGTGGTCACTGTGGGGGCGTAACTTATGTATAAGTTGACACATAAGCTTACATATATATCCTGCTAAATTATAAAGGGAGTTTAATTACATCCTAGTCCTTTCTTATAACAACAGTGACATGTTGTGAGGCTAAGCATAATATATGGTTAATGATTTGTGGATAATCACCTATGTGAAAGAGAAATGGGGTCGCTTCGAATGAAATTGTGGGGTGCGCAATTCCTAGAGCTTTCACAGAACCAGGGTAGTCTTCCAGGACCATAATGGACACGACAATGAGGAGATGTGCCCGGGTAGGGAGAGTATGTGTGAAGTTTATTGTCGTCTACACAAAAGGTAGGTTGTTCAAGGACATCGCGTCTACTAACCACTAGAAGATTAAGTATACTTCACAAAGGATGGTTCAAAGCTAACACATACCTATCCTGCAATACTTAACTGTCGAGGTTCCATTGGATATTTTATGTGCTTTGATCAATCTCCATTCATGTGGGGGATTGTTGGAAATTTATTTTTTTGATGAATGGATATTTATTAATTATTTTAGTGAAATTATTAATAAAACTCTTAATATGGTAAATTAAAAATAAACTCTTGAGTAGAGTTTTATTTATGTCACTTAATGTGTTTTATTAGAGTTTATGTCTCAAATTAAGTGAGACTTTTCACTCATCCATGACTCTTGTATAACTTTTCCTAAAGTGAATGAGAGAAGACTTGGAACAAAAAATGATGATCATCAAGAAGTCTTTGTATAATTCTTTTCATGAAATTTTAGAGATGAGAAACTCTCTAAACTTCATCTTTATATTATCAAGTTCAAGCACACTAAAGTATCCGGTGTAGCCTCGGGCGCGTAGCCTTCTCCGGCAGTACATACTGCTTCGGCCGTTATACCCTGGGAAACCGACGTGTTGTCTAAGTAGAGGCACGGAATCTGTTTTAAGGGAAGCGTGTTAAACACGTGCCTCAGCCTCAACCGTCAACATTTTGTTTGTTTTTTTTGTTGTAGTCAAGGTGCTTAGTCGAAGACTAAATGTGATGAAGACACAAGACAAAGATACTACATGAAGACCTGTTAAACTACCAGCTAAAGACTTTGGATCATATCAATTTTGAATATAAAATTTTGTATTTTTTTTAGTTTTGTAAATGGTATCGTACTATAATAATTCCTATTACTAACGAGAGTATCGTTAGAGTTTAATTTATTATATTTTTTAAATAAAATGTGACCAATGTCCTACCGAGTGAAACATAACGAAAAAAATCCATATAATACATTACCTAAAACGATGGTTAATAAATGGTTGATTTGACCCAAAAGTAGCCGGCAAAGACGATGATCAGGACGGCAGGAAACGGCTAAGCTAGTATATTTAGTTATAGGGCTTTTAAAAGCGATGCTTGAAGGATCGTGTGAGAAGGTTTAATTGAATGATACTGGTTCTTATATGGTATATTACTATACGAGTTATGTTGGTTTTTTTATTAAGTCAATACTAATGAACGAGGTCTTATGTTCCTATTAAATCACGTCGTTGAGGCCGGTTAATGCATGAGGATCAAGAATCACAAATCAATTCCAAGTTTGCAACGAGAATTAAGGCTTAAGATATCGAAACGGGTCATGGGTTTGGGTATGCGGGTTGAACATGGTTACGGGTTTTGGTAAATGGATTTGATATAATACTTTGACAAAATTTGCAAACTGGTCCTCCAACTATAGTGATGGATACATAACCAGGTTAATGTAAGGTTTAGAGTTAAAATTTTATATGTTTCAAAGTAAATTATAAATTTATATTAAATAAATATAATAAATATATTTATATTAAATAAATATAATAAAAAATACAAATAAAATAGTAATAATTATTTGTTAAACGCAATATTTTATTGATACAATTTCCCGAACATAAAAATGGGTCGGGTAATGCTTATGAAATATTATATGAGAATAATCCGAGCTGTTACATTAAGAGACGCCGTGAAATAGTCTCTCCGTCACGAAGGAGCTCTTAACATCGATGCCACAATGCTATGCCTGTGGGACACTCCACAAGAAGCGTAGAACTCAGGGTATCAGGGTACCAGAGTATTAGTGTCACACCCGACTAGGTAGTTGCGGAAGCGTAATACGGGAATGTAACAAATAACACTGGTATCAACCACATTGTTTATGGGTCATTCTGACTTCGGCTCACCTGAAAAGCATGTTAAAATGGGTCAACTACAGCTCACCTAAAAAGCATGTTAAAATGGGTCAACTACGTCTAGTTGGTGAGTTTCAAGTTTCACGAGTATGAACTAAAATCAGTATACGAGTTCGTAAAGTTTACAATATGTATGTATGTATGTATGTATGTATGTATGATGCTTTTATACTAAGCCACAAGTGAAACCAAAACGAGCTAAAACACATGGCCACCCCTGCCCATGCACTCCCGTTGGCATTTAACAGCTACTTTGCCCAAAAGTATGTACTATGTCTAACACCACATAGCAGAATGTTACAAGTTTAAATGACAATGTGCAACTGGGTTAACATGTTCTTGCATACCCCTCCGGCCCTGTCAGTTAGGTTTGTCAAACCGATAGTACTATCCACACGTCACCGGCGCGAAGTTAATCAATTGTGTTTGTGGGAACTTTCAAGTGTTAGTACTTTGATAATTCAGATCATCACACATTTTCAAGTATATAATTATATGTAAACATGCTTTCCACCCCAAAAGTTTGTAAAACAGTTTTGAAATGGGGTCGTGAAACTCACCTTAGTGTAGTTCAAGCTGGTGATACGTATCAGTAACTAGTGCCTCGATTATAGCTTGAATCCTATAACCGGTATAGCACCGTTAATACTAGTACAATGTTTAACAAAATCGGGTTGTATAACTAGTTTGGGTATAGCTGTTAGGCCCAGAACATGACCATAGTCTTATATTGTGACGTTGTACACTATCAAAATGTTCAAAACCAGATTTGGCTTAGTTTCACCGTTTTTCGAGCCTAGCCAAGTTGATCGTTTACGCGTTTCGGAAATAGGTAAGATCACATAAACTTGAGTAAACGTACTGATTGATAAAATGATTTGATTAATGAAAGAATTTTAAGGTTACGGTATCTGGATTGATTGCAGGGTTCGTTTCCGTTTTCTTACGGATTTGATTATACAAAACGCGCACAATCCATCCAAATTGTCCGGAATTCTCGTAAAAAGTTCGTTTCAATCAAATTCATCCAAAACTATGATATTTGAGCACTTTTGACATTTTGATATACCAGTCAGTTCGTTAAACACAAAACTGTTGGTTACGTTAAAACAAATATAATTTAAATATTCAAATAATCATAACTATTTATGTAATTGTATATAAATTATGAGAATTTTTGTAAAAGTAAACTAAAATATGTTGAATTTTATAAAAATATTTTCAGAATTTTTATTCTTAATTATCTACTTATAAAAATTCATTTAATGTGTTATAATTAAGTAATAAATAACCTATTTACACCAAACAACATATGAAAATTCCGATAATTTTTCCAAGTGGTCACAATATCATAAAATAGCTCCTGAAAAATATCCAGAATCTAATTCTTTGTCCAAAATGTCTTTTTGCACGTTTTTCGGCTGTTAAACTCGATTAAAACACAATTGCACAAACAATACTTAGAAATCTCCAAATATCCTCAAATTTTACCAGTGATCTTACCATAACATTTATGAGTTCCAAACCAGATTTCATAATTTTTCATGAAGTTTAACTATTTTTCTCAAATAAACGCTAATACGGTAATAAATTTGCCAAATATTCTCCGTTTATCGAAAGGTTACCAAATTTTAACAGGGACTCGTTTACATGATCCCTAATGTACTTTCAAAGTTTCACAACCTAACAACAATCGAAGCACAAACAGCCCCTAAACGAGTAATACGGTAATACCTTGTCGGTTTTCGGTAGCTTTCGATGGTTTTAACGACTCTCCAAGTCATGGGTCACAAACTCAGTGTATCTAGATATAATATAACACAAAAACAACCATAAAAAATCCATAGAACAGCCTCGTTAATTAGGGATTCGGTTTTGGTTTCAAACCGAACTTTCGAACCGTTAAAACGTCATATTCATGTTCTAATCCGTTTTTTTGGTCAAAAATCTATATGGTTCTGCTTTGTAAACATGTTTAACATCAAAACATGATTTTAGTTGATTTTTATGGTTTTTGGATGGTTAAACATGTTTATTACTATTCAAAACTTAATTTCTATGTTTAAATCATGTTAATCAAGTAAGGAATCCATAGAAAAATTGATGTTACCTCTAGGGTTTTGGATGCAAGGATGAAGAACAGCAGGGGATTGAGTTGGTTTGATGTTTGGGTGAGAAATGACCAAGTCTTTGAAGCTTTTAAAACAAAATAATAACTCAGGGGTCCCCCTCTACTTGCGGCCGGCCCATAAAGGGGGCCCTTTGGGCCCCTTTTGGCCCAATAACGCCTCGATTTCCGTGCCAATCGTAAAAATCGGTCCAAAAATTAATTCGGGTTCGTTTTTTCGCAAGAAAACTAGTTCGGGTGCGAAAAAATAGCGCGAAAACGAGTGTTTTTCAGCCCATATTTGGAAAATAAGAAAAACGTACTGACTCGTTGTAAAAATCCAAAATAGTTTCACGCATTTTTAGAACGTGTCATATAAGTGTTTCATAAATATTTTTCGGCTTGAAGGATGCTACAATGCTCGTTTTGATGTTAACGATTTCGTTTAAACTCATAGCGTATCAAGAAACGAAACCTTTTTCGTTTAAATGGTTTTAAACGTACTGGGGCCTAAATATCAATATGTTAGCCACTATAATATATATATATATATATAACTCGTATATGACCCCTCAGTATATATACGGGCCATAATCAGTATCGGTCGGTTACTCGTTTAATCGCTACGAATTTACTGATTTATCGTTTACTCGCTACGTAATGAATAAGGTATACCTCGTTTTGTCACGAATGTCACAATAAGTAATTGCAGGTAATGCGCCTCAAAGTACAAAAAATATCAAAAAATATATATATAGTGTAATAATAACGCAACATGAGATAATGAGTACACACTAGGAGAATTATATTTTGATTCCAAACGACCATAACTAAATCTTGAAGCAAAGTAAACTAGATCCAATTTATATTCCAAAAACGTTTAGGATTTCCAAAAGAACCCGAAACATCAATGGGGTTTTACCAATAGAAAACGACAATACAAATGGAGGGATAAAATTCTGTACCTCGTTCTATTCAAGGAGATTTGGAATCTACATGTAGTTTAATAGTTGATGAGAATTAAACTTTTTTATTATTTATATATATGATGTTGTATAGATTCACTTGATATCATTCCAACAACAGAGGTTACATAATTTCGATAGAACTAGTGATTGACCCGGCGTGTTGTGCCGGGCTTATGTTTGTGGGATCTACGGTTACGTCTATGATTTATAGACGATTGACCACCATAATTTATTGCAGATTAAATAACGTTAAACAAACAACAAAGTGTTGGTGGTGCATTACATAAATATATTTCCAACTTCTAGATAATTATAATACATTCTCTAAATTGTTGTTGCAAATGATGGATTTGTTATGCTGCATGTTTTCCTTGGTTTCTTCATATGGTGTTACAGCTACAAGACATCCGATGTAGTCTAAAATAAATGTATGGAATCAGTACAATCATAATACCTTTTAAAATATAATCTTAATGCGGATGGGTTTTAGCCCAAAACTTCGCTTTATTATAAGTCATTTTATAATGGACATTATTTATTGACATAAGATGCATAAAAAATGGAGAAGCTTAGGAATAAATTAATTCGGATTTTGTTTCAGGTTTTGTTCAGCTGAGAGCGTTTTTTTTTGGTTTATCGTTTATTTTGCGTAAGTCTAAACAGAATATTCTTTAAGTTCTATTAGTTGAATTAATTCTAAGTTAAGGTTGGCTCCAGAAGTCATCATAATGTATAAGACAGACCAGAATTATGAATTATTATATGAAAAGTAAAAAATGGACCAGGTTTTAATAACTTTTGGTTAAAAAGTCCATTACTTTTGTATAATTGATGAGACTGGAATTCTAAAAGTCGGCCTGCTTGGGATATTCTTGGTCAACATCTAGAACTTGCCGTTTACGTTATATATTAACGCAAAAATATATGGTGTTCATTGGAGCTGACATCATATATGTAAACTTGTCAATGGTCTATGATCTTTTGGTCTAGTAAATGGGTTGTATCAAACGTTATTGAAACTCAAATTCTAAATAGGGGCCTGGTTGGGAATTTTTTTGCTCATATTGACATAGGAAGGTCAAACTGGCCCGATTGTTTGTCAATATCATTTATGAGCAAAAGCGAGGCATAATTGTATTGTATATTACATAATGTTGACAAAGGAAGGTCAAACGGGCATGTTCTTTAGTTAGCATCTACAATTTAGCCTTTTACGTTCCGTTAATGGTCTATGGTCTTTTGGTATTGTATACGGGTTATATCATATGTTAATATTACCAATATATATGTGTAACTTAGAGTTGTTCAGAAAACCGGAAACCAGATTGACTCAAATATGTTTAGTACCTGTTAGGAAATCTTTATTGTCCGTGCGGGTATCCAGCAGCTCGTGTTGTAGGAAGTTAACGTGATATACATGTATGTTGTCGTTCTATATTGGGACTGCTTGTGTGTATCTTGTTAGCCTGTTGGAAGCTTTGTGATCGACAATTCACATCATATATCGCTTCGAGGTGCAAATATATTTTTGGATTGAGTAGCACCGGTTAATTTGAAGTAAGTTGATTAAGTGCTGCATGTTTTTCGCAGCGGCCACAACCTCAATTGCATCTCAACGATATTATTTTCACAGTTATTGGTCTAAAGATAAGGTAAATGTGTTTGTTCGTTAATTACTTAAAATCTGAAATGTAAAAGACATTGTGGCTGAGATGCAAAAGCACACTTAAGTGCATGACACACGTTTTGTCACACTTCAAGCGGTGCATCTTAGTTCTGTTTTGTCACACCCCGACCAATGGCGACGGAACATGCCGGGGTGCAACGGATTGCCCAAATACACAATACGCTATTAAAGCGACAATATTTAATCAACTCATTTTATTTCATAAAATCAATAAACAACATATCATGTTCATACAAAACAAATTGAATTCAAGTAAACAAATATATGAATTGTTCATTTTGCTAATACCTTAATAGTCTTGATAACGTTATCTGTCAAGTCCTCGAGTCAACAAAAGTCAAACCCGTAACATTTCATAAAATAAAGTTTGTCAACACAAAGGTTGGTGAGCAATTTCATAAGTTTGAGCATATAAGTATATAGTAAGAAAGAGCCACAAAACTCGTATACGAAACAATAAATAAAAGCAAGAACTTGGATAAATATATATCGCTAACACATTAGCGACACCTAGCTATAAGGGGATGTCAAATAGTTTTGGATTTTATAGTTATCGTTAATTACATTACGTTAGCAACACCTTGCTATAAGGGTTTCCAAATAGACTAGGATTTTATAGTTCCACCAACCAAAAGCGATAAACACATAGGCATAAAATCATGTATGCATAGAACACCAAATCGAGCGATTATTTTAGTAAAGTATACAATAATGTTTGTGGTTTAAGATTCAAGTATTAAGTATTTAGTTTGAATAAGTATGAAATATCACCCCCAAAACGAAAGATGAAAAACGGGGTATGAAAGTACTCACGTTTAAGTAACAAACATGATTCGGTAAAATGACAGGTAACCAGAAGGATGAGGTTTAACGAGCAAGGTTTAGATGAAAGGAAGTCTTTAAATAAAATAAATGCTAAGAAAGGAAAAAATTTAAAGTTTAAGGTTTAAAATGTAAATATTTGATAAAAACATAATAATAGTCTTTAAAAATATAAGTTTGCTCGAAACCGGGTTAAAATATCTAGCCTTACTATTTACTCAACCTATGTTAAGTAATAAGGAGGGTAAAAATGCAAAAATGCAAGTCCCTTTATAATATAGATACTAAAACGGGTTTAAACGAGTGTTTCGGGTTGTTGGTTCGGGTCTTGATAATTGGTCAAACCCAAAGTCAACTTTCCAAGATAATGAATGTTATGAGATAACTCAATAAAATTTAATAAGGCTTAACCAAGTATTTAGTTCTATTGTTTTAGAGTTAACAACGTCCGTTAAGCGAGTGTTCGGTTTTGTCGGTCCAAAATTTGTTATGAGATCAACTTGGATCCAACATTTCCATGTACTTAAGAAAATAATTAAAATCAGTTAATAAAGTATTTTTAAAGATTTATACAAGTCTCGATCTCTAAAAACACACTTGTGTGTCTTAAGCGAGTGAAAATCGGTTTACTTCGGTTTGGTTTGGTTACGATCTCACAATAAGTTCATAGATGGTTTCCACATACCCAAATATCAAAGAACTTGTGTAATAGTTTATAAATGAAGATACTTAAGTTTTACAACCAAAAAGTTAACACAAAGTCTTTGAACGAAGGTTCGGTTTTCGGTTTGGATCTAGTTTCGGGTTAAGACCGAGGTTAGAATCTACAAACCCATAACCATAGAACTTGTAAAAATGATTTTAGAAACTTAAATCTAACATAAAGCATGTTTAAATAATTATTTAACAAAGCTAGTAAAAAAAGTTCGGTTTACAATTTGGAGCTATTTACGGTTAAACCGAGGCTAGACTCTTCAAGCCCATAACCATGGAACTTTTTATAAATATGATAAACAAACTAAAATGAGCAGAATTTAGTCATGCTTAGTATGTATAAACAAGTTATATAAGTATATATATATATATATATATATATATATATATATATATATATCAAGGACACGAAGTCCTCCATGAAGCATTGCCTTACGAGGCCCGAAACTTAACCAACCGGGGCTGGATAAGTAACTACCAAAGGGAACAAGGGGTCTGTATTATATATAAGTTGCAACAACAAGCCTGAATCATATGGAGTTAGTAGAAAATAAAGGAAACTCTTGTTTGACTCTTGAAAGTCAAACAAGTAAGAACTTGAAGATTGGAGCTTAGAACTTAGGTTGAGAGTGTTTGATGAGTATGAGCAGGTTCAAATGAATGGTGAGACTTGGTTTTAGGAGGGATAAGGTGTTAGGGTTATCCATAAGGTTGCTTTAAAGATTTCTAAGCATTTTGATTGGTTAAGAGGGTCAAACATGTGATAAATAACAGCAAAAAACGAGTTTTATGCATCAGTGGTCACTTGGTGTCGCGCGACCTCACCTCTTGCCCTGGGCTCACGCCGCGGCGTGCCCATAGGGGTGGGTTGGCCCAGCTCGTCTTTTGTGGTTCGTTACGCGTCCTGGAAGTTCGTTTTCGATGTAATTTGATCGTTTTAAAGGCGTTTTCGAATTCGAAAAAGGGGTATTTCAAATTGAACAAATGAGAATGATTTAGTAACATAAAATCCAATATTTTATATATTTTAAATGTTCGGGATATAAATCGAGTCGGTTTACATGATAAACGAATACACAAACGAATACAAATAGGACCTGAAATTGACGAATGTCACAGTATCCCCAACTTTTTGGAAATTTTTTTCCGAAATTAAAATCAACACAAAGAAAACTAATTACTAACAAATGTCGCATTTAGTAAGACAATTGCATGAAAAATTTTAAACAAAAGAATAATGTCAAATCCTTGCATGATTCGAAAAACACTACAAATGAGTATTATAATAAAGGCACTTATATATAGGATATACCTGCAGTGTATCCACCATGCCCTTATCATAATTCGCATTTCTACCGTCTTTCCACTATCATCCTCGAGTCTGAGTTATCGCACACAACCGAACTTACTATGGCTTCCATACGGGGATTTCTATAATTAAGTGTGCACCCATAATTATTTAGATCGTCGTATGGTCCACACGGTTTGTTCCATTGTGTGGTTTAAGAGGCATATTTATTCAAAATTTTAAACATTAGAAACGTAGATAAATCTGTTGAATTTTACAAATATTGATAAACCAATACCAATGGTTGAAAATTTTGGGGTTGACTTTTAAGTAAGTAGGAAAATGGGATAAATAATTGAAACAATTAAAATCTTAGAATATAAACCAAGGTGAAAATAACAATTCGGTTTAAGTAAGTAAAGGCAATCGAATAAATAAAATTCAGGATAAACAATTACGAAACGAGATTTGAAGTCAAAGGTCATCAATGTGAAAGAATAAACAAAACATTAAAATCCATGGTTGAAAGTCGGGACTAAATTAGTATAAAATCCGAGAAGTGAAATTTTAATAATGAGAACTCCGATAATAGGAATGAGAAATCCAAAAAATGAAAACGAGAATCCGAAAAGTGTAATGAAAAATCCGATAAGTGTAAAAGAGATAACCCAATATGTGAGTACATGAGGTCAAGATAAACAACGTTACAATTAATAATAGCGCGTGAGGCCCCGTTGCCGTTTCTCTACATTGGATGTTGGATTTACTCATAAACACAGTTCTAAATATCAGAGTTAATTAAATCATTCACAGAATATTAAAACTTTCATAAACATTACATAATAATCCAAAACATGTCTTAAAACATTCGTCTTGTCTTTCAAAATCAAAACATTAATTATAAAATATCATAAGTCTTCAGATGCCAGACTCTAATTCTTCTGCCATATGTCCCCGCTCAAGCCAGCTGTCTCATCTTACTCACCTGCGTGCATACTAAAAGTCAGCTACGCTGAGTGAGTTCTAGTTAATCATACAACATACAATACATTCATAACTACGCACTTCCATACGTACTTCATACTTTCATAATTTGTTTATAATATACATACTTGCCTTCATACTTTATTTTAAACTCTACTTTACATTATTCTATTCTACTTCGGATATTATTAGGGCTCGGTCTCTTTTTCTGCCTCGGATATTATTAGGGTCCGGTCCCTTTGCTGCCTTGAGTATTATTAGGGCTGAGTCCCTTTCTGCCTCGAGATTTATAAGGGCTCCGTCCCTTTTCTGTCTTGGATATTATTAGGGGCTGATCCCTGTCTATCTTTAGTCTTATTAGGGCTCAGTCCCTTTCTTCTGTACCTGACTATCTCTTACATTCATTCATAAGATACGTACATATCATTCGTACATTATACATAACATTATATCTTTACAGTACGTGCAATATCCGAAGATCGTTCACGTACCGACAAGCAATCATTCATACTTTATATGCGTATTATTCATATCTTAAAACTATCACCCGACGGTACATGCAATATCCGAAGATCGTTCACGCACTGTCAAGCATTCATTTATACATAATCATGTATGACATACACTTACCACTTAAGGTAAGTGTATTAACTAATCACATCAAGTATGCACAGAGCCGCGAAAACATAACAAGGAATGGGGCTAGAAACTCACCTGAACTCGGTTACGTTCATCGTTTATGGTTATTCCTTTCTTGAGTTGTGCACGACTAACTGTATAACAATTACACGTATCAATTTAACAAATCACTACCCATATCGTGTTTGTAGTTAATTATTACCCTCAACGAATGGGAGTCCGGGGGCAGCGCCATTAGGATTTCATGATAATATTTTATTATTAACCTCTTAATCCTTTAAGGTATCTTCTATAAATTAATAAATTTCAAGGGCTATTTTGTAATTAAATCATTCTTCCCTACTTCCAGAGACTGTTCTGTCGTTCTTTTAATCTTCTAATTCGTTAGCCAGTTCTTTAACGAATGGGGTTCATTCGTTACTTCTTGACTTTATAACGAATTGAACCTTTTTAACGAACTAGTCATTATAACGAATTGGACCTTATAACGAACCAGTCCTCATAACGAAGTGGACCTTATACGAACCAGTCCTCATAACGAACTGGACCTTATAACGAACTGGTCATCATCATAACAAATTGGACTTAACGAACTGGGGCTAGTTCGTCATTCTTTCATTAACGAATCTATTCACGAATTAAGGCTAGTTCGCTAAACCTCCGTTAACGAATTAGGGTTAGGTCAGAGAATTTCAGAAACATTCTCTGACATTGCCTTCATCATCCCCATCTTTTTCGGCGCCGTCATCGCGGGAAAAACGTATTTTCGCACAGTTTTCACCGTTTTTCGTATCGTTTAATCTAGATCTGAGTTAGGGTGACCCCTAAGCTCATCTTTTGACCGGTTCATACCCGATTCCATCCGGGTCTCGTGACTTTAACGGTTTAGGGTGTCGGCTCGTCGTTTCATGACTAGATCTAGCGGGTTGGGATCAATACAATATCATACTATCATTACCTCGGGTTGATGCTCGGGTTTCTTGGTAATTTTGGCTAGAGAGAGAAAGTAGGATAAGAGAGAGCTAAGTATGTGTTTTTGATGGTGTATGGAGTTGGTGGAAATGAATGGATTAATGCATAAGTATGGTTTATATACTATGGGTCATGGGCTCAAGCCCATGGTCTTTTCTTCCTTACTTTTTAATCCAAGTCCATAACCCATATCTATTTAACCCAACACTAGCCCGACTCATAATAACTCATATTTTTATTTTTTTAACCGAAACAAGAAAATGGTATGTTACATAGCGTACGATGAGTTTCATATGTGAACAAACTTGAAGTTATAAGCAATTGAGAATACTATTGCGTGAAATAACATGAGAAATGTGGTGAGTTCCTTGAGGTGACACATACATGTATCAAACATAAATAAAATTTGATTAACTTGACAAAACGATCGATGAAATGTGATAAAAACGTGAATACGGCCACTATTGTGAAACCATTTATATAATCATCATTATAGTAACGGTTTCTAATAGCGCCAAAACTTGCGGTCAACCACACATAGGCCGTTTAATAGATTAAATGAAATGATGTAGAATAATACATAGAATCGTGTTTCGCTTTGAAATGCATAAATGCTCAAATATGAATGACATAGTCATGAAAATATCGTTTAAAAGATAAACGAATTTTTTTTTGGCGAACTTGAGATTTGGAAAGTATTACACAAATTGTTATTGAATAACTTGAATTCGGTCATGAATAATCAAAGCTCAAAATGAAATCTCATGTGTGTAATATTACTATCGAAACATCTCATCAATTGAAAAGAAATCGTAAAAAAAAACAAAAATCAGTGAGACTCGAATAAACGATGAAGTCTTAAGTAAAGCCGTTCAATCGTTTTCAAGAAAATGTATATAGTAACAAAGCATCGCGATAACGCGTAGCTAGAGAAACATTTTGATCATTATCAAATGTAAATCTTGTAAGCCAAATTTTTAAAGAAATTTGTACATATAAAGCTGTTGTGATGAAAATAATTTATAAGGAAATGATACTTGCGATAATAAGAGGTAATAATTCGCATAAATAATTATCGAACGAAAATTTGAGTCACAATATCTAGTATAAAGTATTTATAAATGCGTCCCAAAAAGATTTGTAAAGCCATGATCATTGCGTTTATGCAAAATAAGGAAAGTTGTAATTTGTTATTGAATAAATCTCGCATTCAACAATCAAAATGAAACCTCGTATTTATAAAGTTATTAAGAGATTTTTCACCTTAGGTGACAATATTTAAAACCTTGAAAACACGCATATAATCGTTTAATAATCTCTTTTAAAAAAATCCTCATAATAGAATTCTGTTGTCATCACAATCTTATTTTTTTTTTCAAAGATGATTTCTAAGATTTTGACATAATTTGTAAATCGTTAATCATGAAAGAGTTTATAATCTATAAGTGATTGTTTGAACCATGAGGTTGTTATGAATATACTAGTTATATATACATATATATATAATTTTAAGTGAGTGTGTATGGAGTGATTTTTGGCTTGAATAGGGATGGTTTGGAAATTTGGTGAAGAGTGAGTGTGTTTCGGTTGGCTTGCGTAGTTGAGTTTTCTTCAGTTGTATTGTTGGGTTTTGCTGAGTTTAGGTCGTTTGAGTGGGTTGGGCTTAGATGACTTGTGTGAGTAGTGGTTGGGCTATTTGGATGAGGTTTGCTTATTTGAGTTCGGGTTAAGTTGATGAGTTGGATAAGTCGACCTTAACTAGTTTGGATTGAATTTGTTCTATACATGTATTTTGCAAGGAGTGTTTTGGATTACTATTTTGATATCAACTCTATGGTTGGATGGAAACAGTGTGGCGACATGGTTGGTGATTTGACATAGCATGAGTCGAATGACTGAGTCATAGTCGGTAAACTTTGGTTTGTATATGTGCAAGGCATTTGTGGGTGTGTTTGTTAGTGTCTTCGAAGTATTTGGATTGTGAGTTTGGTAGGTTTTCATGGAGTAAAGGCGTCGGTATTTAGGGCTTTTTGTTGGGCTGATGTTGTCGGCTTGGATTTTGATGGGGTTTGAGTTGGTGCGGGTATACTTTGGATGTTTAGGTTTCGTTCATTTTGGGGAAATATTTGAGTACATAGGAAAACTTTTGAAGTGGAAGGATGGTTGGTTTAAGATGGTAGTTTGAGACGAAATACGGGTGTTTGGGAACTCGTGGTTGCGTTTAGGGAGATTTTTGACTAATAATAAGTATTAAATTGAAAATATCATAATTTATAAATGATGTTTGAAACATCACTGAAAATTTTTTTGATAATTAAAATTCAAGTTAATATATATATAAATATATATATTATATAAATAAAATTTTTGAGATCCGAGTGTGTGAATCACACAATTTTTTTTGCAAAAAGTTTTCCACTAAAATGAGAATTGTTACGATACGTCGGGTCGGCTTAGGTTGTAAAATAATTTACAAAACAAATTTGAAATAAACCAACCCGCGTTACGTAACTCGTTCTTGAAATGCTTAAAATTAAGTAGTGGAAAATATCACGGAAAAACTAAGATAATAGAGTTTGCATTTTAAGATTTATTGTAGAAATAAAAACCGATTGTCATGAGGAAGCAAAATAAATTTTTTTTATAAAGATAAAAATAAAATTTTGCCTATGAGGAATTTAAAATAAGTGAATTGAATGTCAAAATTTGCTATGAGGTATCAATGTGAATGATGAATGTTGTTTTGGGAACACGAATTTGCGTAATGAAAATTTTTACCAAGTTCGTTATTAAATATCGTATAACGAAAATATCATTGTAAGTTAAAATAACCGGCATTGTGATTCGAGAAATCGAACTAAACGATTTTTGTCTTTAAAATAGAATTTCTATGAAGTTTTGCATGAGATTTCAAGAAAATTACAAGCTATAAGTTTGCGACTTTCTTAAAAAATCAATGCGAAACTACCATAAGAAATTTTAAAACGAGGAAAATCGTATGATGTAGATTTTATTTGTGAAAAGTTATAATGAACCATAAATTGCATAATGGAAATTGTAATGAAAATAGTTATGGGGTAATGAAAATTCGACCATGTGTATTATATAATATAATGTAATTAAAACGTCGTGAGAATTTAAATAACCGATTTTGTAAGATGATAGTTTCAAAATAAACGGGATTGTTATAAAAATAAAATTTTATGTAATTTTGTATGAAAACTTTAAAGACATTTTTAAAATCAATATAATGAGAATTTACTTGAAAATTTAATGTAAAATTTATAATTAAACCTTTTTTTAATATGATGAAATTCATATGATAAAAATTGGGTTTACAAATAGTCTTAATGAACAAAGATGACATATTAAAAATCACTATAAATAGTTCAAAAAATATATATTGTTATTACTATATTTTTAAACTTATATTGTAGAGATCGTAATAAATGAATTTTTGTAACAAAATCACGGTGTGAAATCAAAATGAGAAAAATTTGTATAAAAACTTTATCACGTGAAATCAAAACATATTAGAATGAATCATAACGGTCAAATAGAATTATATAAATGAGAATTTTGTGACAAGAATTTATATGACAAAGTAAAAAGGAAAAATTGTTTAAATCTTTGAAATTTGTAAATGATGTCTTAAGATTTAAAGGAGGAAAAATCGTGCATGAACCACCATGACTTGATATTCCGACACTAAAAAGCTTTTTACAAAAAATACCTTGTTGGAATCTAAACATGTGTACGTACCACCGCGTCTTTTTCATGTTTTCTACTCAAATAACGATTGCAACAAAAATAATAAATCGGAATACAACGTCATGTCAAAACACTAGTCCACGAACCACCGTGGTTCTATTGTTTCAACATCGGAAATTAGAATGGCGACCGGAACCCTCGCATTCGACAACTTAATGTGGTCATCTCATATGAGACAATCTTTAAGGAGATTTGAAACAACGGGATCCAAGTTAAGCTCGTGATCAATAAAACGCAATAAAAACTTATATTTTTGCGTTTTAAGGTAAGGATACCTTGGAGTACTTTGAAAGTGTCTGTATGTGTATATTTATGATTTGATGAAATAAATAAGTATATAAATAAACAAGTGGTAATGAACAATCAAGTAGGGTAAACACGTATAGGCAAAACGTATAAAGACCCTAAAGCAAAGACTATACTAGGTCGTTACGTCTAACCACCTATCCTATTGTCTTCTGGCTTTGATACCAATCTGTCACACCCCTATCAAAGCTGTCTCATTCTACTCACCTGCATACATACTAAAAGTCAGCTACGCTGAGTGAGTTCTAGTTAATCATACATCATACAATACATATACTTACCTTCCATAATGCATCCGAAGATACATAATAATTACTTAACTAATTTCCTTTCAATATATAGTTTCATACATACTTTCATACTATATAATTACTGTCCATTCTATCTCAGATATTTTTAGGGTCTGATCCCTCTGTCCTTGTCTATATCAGATATAATTAGGGTCTGATCCCTTTCTTGTCTATCTCAGATATTATTAGGGTCTGATCCCTTCCTTCTCTATCTCAGATATTATTTGGGTCTGATCCCTCTTTTCTTCTCTATTTCAGATATTATTAGGGTCTGATCCCTTTCTTTTCTATCTCATATATTATTAGGGTCTGATCCCTTACTTCTTCATCTTCGTACATACTGCCTTTACATACTCGTAACGTACATATACTATCTTTAATCATTCATACATATTCATATGTTTTACACACACACACACACACACACATATATATCATAAACATCCATCTTTCATATACATGCCTCCCTTGTCAATACGTGTATATCTAAATATCGTTCACGTCCTGACAAGATTTCAATCACGTTCATAACATAATATCTATCACATAGATTATACATGGATACACTTACCATTTAAATTAAGTTTATTAACTATCACATCTAGTATGCACACGGCCCTGAAAACATAACAAGGAATGGGGCTAGAAGCTCACCTGAACGCGGTTACGTTCAACGTTAATGGTAATTCCTGTCTTTAGTTGTGCCCGGATAACTGTAAAAAAATTTTGTGTATTAATTACTGCCACTTTCCATAACGTATTTCTAGTTTAATCGTAACCCTCAACGAGTGGGGGTCCGAGGGCAGCGCCCCTGGCAGCGGGGTTCTAGAGGCGGCAATCCCTAGCATGGTCCATGGGGCAGAGTCCTTGGCTGGGGTTAAGGTGCCAGGTCAGCATACGACTTCTGTCTGTCTTGAGCAGCTTTAATTCTTGCTTTGATCTGATCGAATTTTGAAGAAGTTTCTTGCACAACTTCTAAACTCCCCATCTCTTTCTGACCAATCTCTCCCCAACATACCGGGGTTCTACATCGTCTCCCATAAAACATTTCGAACGGTGGCATACCAATGCTTGAATGGTAGCTGTTGTTATAGGAGAACTCTGCCAGATGCAGATGATCATCCCAACTTCCTCCAAAGTCTAAAACACAAGCACGTAGCATATCCTCAAGGGTTTGGATCGTCCTTTCAGACTGTCCATCTGTTTGAGGATGATACGCCGTACTGATTTTCAATCTTGTTCCCATAGTTTCATGGAACTTCTTCCAAAATCTTGAAGTAAACCGAGTATCTCTATCAGACACGATCGATAACGGTACTCCATGCTTAGATACAACCTCTTTGATGAACAAGCTTGCTAACGTTTCAGATTAGATAGCCTCTCGTATAGGTAGAAAGTGAGCACTCTTGGTCAAACGATCAACAATCACCCAGATGGTATCATGATGCTTAGCTGTACGAGGTAGCTTAGTTATGAACTCTATGGTGATGTGTTCCCATTTCCATTCAGGTATCTCCAGCGGTTTCATCTTTCCATAAGGCTTCTGTTGTTCGTCTTTGACTTGTAAACAAGATAAGCACTTACTAACATAATCTACTACATCATTCTTCATTTTTGGCCACCAGTAGTCCCTTTTTAAATCTTGGTACATCTTCGTCGTTCCAGGATGAATTGAGTATCTTGACTTATGAGCTTCATCTAAGATTCGACCTCTAAGATCTCCATGGCGTGGGATCCACACACAGTCAAACCTAATATTAACACCATGTGTGTTTTCCGTCAACTCGTCTTGCTGACAAAAAATTCTATCTTTCTTTACTAGACCTTCATCTACTAACACCTCTTATTTAACTTTGACAATTTCCTCAAAAAGATTTGAATTCATAATCAGCTGATACGACTTCACTGTTGCGATGACTTCCTCATTCTTACGACTTAGAGCGTCGGCGACCACATTAGCTTTACCAGGATAGTACTTGATGTCACAGTCGTAATCCTTAATCAACCGTAACCATCTTCTCTGCCTTATGTTCAGCTCTTTCTGCTCGAAGAAGTACTTTAAACTCTTATGATCGGTGCAAATGGTACACTTAGTACCATACAGATAATGCCTCCATATCTTGAGAGCAAGCACTACAGCTGCTAGCTCTAAATCATGCGTCAGATAAATAATCTCATGGACTTTCAACTGTGTAGACGCATAAGCTATCACCTTTCCTCATTGCATCAACACGCAACCTAACCCACGATGCGATGCATCGGTACAAACAACCAAATCCTCATCACCATCGGGTAATGCAAGGAATGGGGCTTGCGTGAGTCTTCTCTTTAATTCCGCAAAAGCCTCCTCTTGAAACTTACCCCAACTTATTACTACCGACTTTCGGGTCATACCGGTCAACGATGCGGCTATCTTAGAGAAACCTTCGATGAATCTCCTATAGTATCCAGCTAACCCTAAGAAGCTTCATATGTTATCGGGTTCTGCGGAGTCTTCCAATTCGTTATCGCCTCAATATTAGCTGGGTCCACGGTAATCCCTTCAGGATTAATCACGTGACCTAGAAATTGCACTTCTCTCAACCAGAACGCGCATTTCGAAAACTTAGCATACAACTTCTCTTCCTTCAGCACTTCCAACACTTACCTCAGTTGCTCGGCATAATCAGACTCGCTTCTGGAATAAATCAATATATCATCGATGAAGACGATAACTGACTTATCCAACATTGGCCGACAAACCCTATTCATCATGTCAATAAAGCTGCTGGAGCATTCATTAGACAGAATGACATTACGAGGAACTCGTAGTGTCCATACCGCGTCCGAAACGCTGTCTTAGGGATGTCTGCCTCGTTCACTTTCCGCTGATGATAGCCTGATCTGAGATCTATTCGGGGAAACCAACTTGAACCTTGCAGTTGGTCAAACAGATCATCAATCCTAGGCTGAGGATATCTACTCTTTATCGTAAGCTTGTTCAACTCGCGATAGCCCATGCACATTCTCATACTTCCATCCTTCTTCTTCACAAACAACACCGGTGCGCCCCAAGGGGAAACACTCGGTCTTATAAAACCTTTTTCGAGAAGTTCTTGTAGCTGGAACATCAATTCCTTAACCTCAGACGATGCTAGACGGTAAGGCGCTTTTGTGACGGGTTGGGCTCCTGGTACTAAATCTACCTGGAATTCTATCTCCTACTCTGGTGGCAACCCCGGAAGATCCTCAGGGAATTCTTCTGGGTATTCGCGCACGACAGGAACATCTTTCATTTCTTTTGTCTTGGTCGTAGCGTTGACAACATACACCAGGTAGGCACCACACCCTAGCCTTAACAAACCCTCGGCTTTTACCATCGAAATGACATTAAGCCCTGAACTTTCCTTATCACCATAAACCATCACCACATTAACATCCAAGGACTTTAACCTTATTATCCTAGTCTTACACACTATCTGAGCTTCATACTCAGACAACCAATCCATTCCCAAAACAACATCGAACCCTCCTAAGGTCATAACATACAAATTAACAAGGAACTCATGTCCCTCTAACTCTATCTTACAGTTCTTAAACATTCTACTATAAAAGTTGCAGACACTCGGCACCATTTCATTTTAGCTAATTTTCTAAGTGGGGTGGCCACGAAGCTTTTTTTCGCGCCTGAACGAAATAATACTGAAGCGGATATACCGTTTACTAGAAACGTTCCTGTGACAACATCCGGAATCTGCTTGGCTTGTTCCTGGGTTAACATGTAAGCTCTTGTCCTCGGCCTAGTCTGGTCAGCATCATTCTTTCGACTCCCTCAAGCACCACCGTCGGTGCACTCCTTGGCAAAATGGCCCAGCTTATTGCACCTGTAACATGCGGGTTTTGCAGTAAAATCGAGAGCATAATGTCCCACTTTTCCACACTTATAACAGGCATTCTACCAAAGTCTGCACTCTCCACCATGAGCCTTACCACACTTATGACAATCATCCGATCCATAACTCCACTTACACTCACCCCCATGCATCTTCCCACAGGTCTTACACGACCTCTTCTCCCAAACTCTCGGCTGCTTGTTCTTAGGGTTCCACATTTGAGTACCAGGTCGTTTAGCAGGAGCGACCCATTTCTTATATTTATTCTCTTCCGCCACCACATCATCTGCCGACAAGTCATCGTAAATCATTTTTGTGAGCCCTACAGCAGAATCAAAAGTACCAGGTCTACTAGCCTTGACCAACACGCGAACATTCTGCGGAAGTCCCTTAATGTAACACTTAATCCGCTTGGCTTCAGTGTTCACCATCTATGGCACCAGCCTAGACAGCGGTTGAATTCAGTGGTGTATTCGCGGTGTGTCATCTTACCCGCCTTCAAATTCAAAAACTTCATTTCAACCCTCTCAGCCTCCGCATCAGCACAATACCTCTTCATTACCAACTCCTTCATATCATCCTACCTCATAGCTTTGATTTCCTCCCGGGTCTTCCTCTGTTCAACAGATTCCCACCAGTACATGGCTTCGTCACCAAATGATTGGGTGGCATAACCCACAGCTTGGTCTTGACGACACTCACTAATGCAGATAACCGTGTCCATAGTGGCTGTCTATTGGAGAGTAGCGATTACGTCTCCCAAACCAGCCAGATTCGGCGGGTCGCAACCTTTAAATGACTTGTAGTTGCACCTACCTTGGCCTCTCTTCTTGTCATCAACCTTCACCAATCAAACTTCGCTCGAGTTACCCTTCTCTCCTTCATCATCTTTCTTACTCTTCTTCCCAGACTTCTCAGCAGACCTTTCGGGATTCATGTTCTTCACAACAGTTTCTACAGCTTGAGTAATGGCATCTTGAGCGGCTGGTTCAAGTTGATACCCTTCGTTGTTACTCAGATTTCGACCTCAGTGTAAGTGGCTTCTCTTACATAATCTTCTCGGACCATGCGTGGCCTTCCAAGACGTCCTATACTACCTCCTCGCTCAATGGTCTTCCTTGATCCAGCCATTCGTATTCTATAAGGAAAACACAAACTTCATCACTTAAGGAACCATTTAGTACAAGGATAGTAAGGCTAACAGGTAATAACAGTGGCCAACTGTGATTAGCTGATCACGTTACTTCCATGTCCTATACACTTCCCTTTGTGAGTCTATTTGTGCTAAGTTCTACTTCTAAACAGTTAATTTATCAGATAATCAATTAATCCTATCCCTAACATTCACATATCCTTTCTTTAGCAATTAAGCTAACATCAACATACATTATTTAATCATACCTTTACCTTTACTGAGCTTGCTTGAGTGACACATGGCTATCTTAAACTGGCATCTTCTTTCTTTTCTTACTTAAATCCCATTCTTTATTTGAGTCTAAGCATGTAGGATGCTTAAATCTCTCGAACTTTTCTTCAGACGCCAGACTCTTATTCCTCTGCCATGTGTCCCCGCTCAAGTCAGCTGTCGCATTCTACTCATCTACGTGCATACTAAAAGTCAGCTACGCTGAGTGAGTTCTAGTTAATCATACATCATACAATACATATACTTACCTTCTATTATGCATCCGAAGATACATAATAATTACTTTACTAATTTACTTTCAATACATAATTTCATACATACTTTCATACTATATAATTACTGTCCATTCTATCTCAGATATTATTAGGGTCTGATCCCTCTGTCCTTGTCTATCTCAGGTATTATTAGGGTCTGATCCCTTTCTTGTCTATCTCAGATATTATTAGGTTCTAATCCCTTCTTTCTCTATCTCAGATATTATTTGGGTCTGATCCCTCTTTTCTTCTCCATCTCAGATATTATTAGGGTTTGATCCCTTTCTTCTCTATCTCAGATATTATTATGGTCTGATCCCTTACTTCTTCATCTTCATACATACTGCCTTTACATACCCGTAACGTATATATACTTTATTTAATCGTTCATACATATTCATATGTTGTACACATATATATATATAGATATCATATACATCCATATTTCATATACATTCCTCCCTTGTCAATACGTGCAATATCCGAAGTTCGTTTACTTCCTAACAAGCTTTCAATCACGTTCATAACATAATATCTATCCCATGGATCATACATGGCATACACTTACCATTAAAGTTAAGTGTATTGACTATCACATCGAGTATGCACACAGCCCTGAAAACATAACAAGGAATTGGGGCTAGAAACTCACCTGAATGGGGTTTGTTCACCGTTAATGGTAATCCTTGTCTTTTGGTGTGCCCGGCGAACTGTATAGCAATTATGCGTATTAATTACTACCACTTTCCATAACGTATTTCTAGTTTAATCGTAACCCTCAACGAACGGGGGTCCGGGGGCAGCGCCCCTGGCAGCGGGGTTCTAGGTACGGCAGCCCCTAGCGGGGTCCAAAGGGCAGAGCCCTTGGCTGGGGTTAAGGTGCCAGGTCAGCTTGGAAAATTTTTTTTTCATTAGCTGTCTTAACACATTTTCCGTTAGGATTTTAAATTATTATTTTTTCACCCACTCATTCGTTACAGTGAATTAAGCCTAATTCGTTATCTGAACGTAGCCTGATTCGTGGTCTAATTCGTTATCAGAACTTAGCGAATTGGTGAGTAACGAATCACCTGATTCGTTATCTGATTCATCATCTTACATAATCTGATTCGTTAGATTAGTTCTTTAGTTAATTCGTTATCTTTACGTAACCTGATTCGTTATCTTAACATAACGAATTGGGTGAACAACGAATCACTTGATTCGTTATCTGATCATAATGAACTATGGAACTGATTCGTTATCTTGCCATGACGAATTGGTTAACTAATTTGTTACCTTATCAATCTTATCCAGACTTTGACTTAGAGGTCAAAGTCAAAATTGCAAAGAACACCCATCAGTCAACCTACTTCAGATCTGTGATTAAAACCCCCGATTCTTAATGAAATAACACGATTTTGGTATCATTTAACTCTCAATCACATCGCCTATAAACCCCAATCACTCCAACATCTAATTATTATGTTCTAGTGGGTGCGATTGATGCATCTATATTAAAGGTCCTTTAAGTTAACAATTAACATATCAAACGTTAGCGGATTTCAGTAGGATTTGTTGTTTTGGATTCATTTTTAACATACTAAAACAAATCTATGATTTCTAAATGTAATCCATACCTAAACGAACAAGTTCTTGATATAAACGTACCGTAAACGAGTTGATCTACGTACACGATATAGTATTGATGTAGGTTTGGCTCGTTACGACGTTCCAGTACCAACAAGTTCGGGTTTTCACCTTCGGATCTTGTTTTGGGATATATGATGGTGTTAGTATGCGTTTTTGATGGTGTAGGCTATGGTGTAAATATGGGTAAAAATGAAAAGGATTAGGGTTTAAGGGGTATTTATACTCCCTTAAGCCCATGGACTTAGGGCCCATTCCATCACTTATTCCATCTTTTAAAATTTTATTAGTTTATTAATTTAAACCGATAAACGACACACAATAAAATAAACGTAATTTAATTTATTAATTCTTATAATAGAAAATAGGATGTTACAAGGCGGCGGAACATGCCGGGGAGCAACGGATGGCCCAAATACACAAGACGATATTAAAGCGACAATATTTAATCAACTCATTTTGTTTCATAAAATCAATAAACAACAAATCATGTTCATACAAAATAAATTGAATACAAGTAAACAAATATATGAATGTTCATTTTACTAATACCCTAATAGTCTTGATAATGTTTTCTGTCAAGTCCTCGAGTCAACAAAAGTCAAACCTGTAACATTTCATAAAATAAGGTTTGTCAACACAAAGGTTGGTGAGAAATTTCGCAAGTTTGAGCGTACAAGTATATAGTAAGAAAGAGCCACAAAACTCGTATAAAACAATAAATAAAAGCAAGAACCTAGATAAATAGATATCGCTAACACATTAGCGACACCTAGCTATAAGGGGATCCCTAATAGTCTAGGATTTTATAGTTATTGTTAATTGCATTACGTTAACGACATCTTGCTATAAGGGGTTGCCAAATAGACTAGGATTTTATAGTTCCACCAACCAAAAGCGATAAACACATCGGCATATAATCATGTAAGCATAGAACACCAAATCGAGCAATTATTTAAGTAAAATATACAATAATATTTGTGGTTTAAGATTCAAGTATAAAGCATTTGGTTTGAATAAGTATGAAATGTCAACCCCAAAACGAAATATGGAAAACGGGGTATGAAAGTACTCACGTTCAAGTAACAAACTTGATTCGGTAAAATACGGGTAATCGGAAGGATGAGGTTTAAAGAGCAAGGTCTAGCTGAAAGGAAGTCTTTAAATAAAATAAATGCTTAACAATTTAAATTTTAAGGTTTAATATGTAAATATTCGAGAAAAACGTATTAATAGTCTTTAAAAATATAAATTTGTTCGAAACCGGGTTAAAGTATTTAGCCTTAATATTTACTCAACCTATGTTAAGTAATAAGGCGGGTAAAAATGCTAGAATGCAAGTCCCTTTATAATATAGATACTAAAATGGGTTTTAACGAGTGTTTCGGGTTGTTGGTTCGGGTCTTGATAATTGGTCAAACCCAAAGTCAACTTTCCAAAACAATGCATGTTATGAGATAACTCAATAAAATTTAATAAGGCTTAACCAGGTATTTAGTTCTATTGTTTTAGAGCTAACAACGTCCGTTAAGCGAGTGTTCGGTTTTGTCGGTCCAAACTTTGTTATGTGATCAAGTTGGATCCAAAATTTCCAAATACTTAAGAAAATAATTAAAATCAGTTTATAAAATATTTTTAAAGATTTATACAAGTCTTGATATCTAAAAACACACTTGTGTGTCTTAAGCGAGTGAAAATCGGTTTACTTCGGTTTGGTTCGGTTTCCATCTCACAAAAAGTTCATAGATGGTTTCCACATGCCCAAATATCAAAGAACTTGTATAATAATTTATAAATGAAGATACTTAAGTTTTACAACCAAAAAGTTAACAGCAAAGTCTTTAAACAAAGGTTCGATTTTCGGTTCGGATCTAGTTTCGGGTTAAGACCGAGGATAGAATCTACAAACCCATAACCATAGAACTTATAAAAATGATTTTAGAAACTTAAATCTAACATAAAGCAAGTTTAAACAATTATTTAACAAATCTAGTAAACAAAGTTCGGTTTACGGTTTGAAGCTATTTACGGTTAAACCAAGGCTAGACTCTTCAGTTCCATCACCATGGAACTTTATAATATGATAAACAAACTAAAATGAGCAGAAGTTAGCCATGTTTAGTATGTATAAAAAAGTTATATAAGTATATATATATATATATATATATATATATATATATATATATATATATATATATATATATATATATATATATATATATATATATATATATATATATCAAGGACACGAAGTCTTCCATGAAGCCTTGCCTTACGAGGTCCGAAACATAACCAACCGGGGCCGGATAAGTAACTACCAAAGGAAACAAGGGGTGTATATTATATATATGTTGAAACAACAATCCTGAATCATATGGAGTTAGTAGGAAACAAAGGAAACTCTTGTTTGACTCTTGAAAGTCAAACAAGTAGGAATTTGAAGATTGGAGCTTAGAACTAAGGTTGAGAATGTTTGATGAGTATGAGCAGGTTCAAATGAGTGGTGAGGCTTGGTTTTATGAAGGATACGGTGTTAGGGTTATCCATAAGGTTGCTTTAGAGATTTCCAAGCATTTTGATTGGTTAAGAGGGTCAAACATGTGATAAATAACAACAAAAAACGAGTTTTATACATCAGTGGTCACTAGGCGCCGCGCGAACTCACTCCTTGCCCTGGCCACGTGGCGCGGCGTGCTCAGGGGGAGTGGGTTGACCCAACTCGTCTTGTGTGGTTCGTTACGCGTCCTGGAAGTTCGTTTTCGATGTAATTTGATTGTTTTAAAGGCGTTTTCGAATCCAAAAAAGGGGTTTTCCAAATTGAACAAGTGTGAATGATTTAGTAACATAAAACCCAATATTTTATATATTTGAAATGTTTGGGATAGAAATCGAGTCGGTTTACATGATAAACGAATACACTAACTGTTGGGCCTAGATTAGTTTGGTATGTACTTAGACTATGTGTGTGTGTTTGGGCCGCGTATGTAAATCGAGATCCCTTGGGATCTCGGTGGGCTTTTGGTTGTTATTGGGCTAGTGTGTTGGTTCCCTATATATAGAATGCATTGTATAGGGTTTAGGGTTGTTCATCGAGTTGTATTTGTTTTGGCCGTCTAAGTGCTATACTAGACATGTTTGTATTCATCGTGCTTTAGCACCCGACGTGTAATAATACGTGTGGTTTGAAGCAACTGTGGTGTTACTCGTTTGTGTTATTTTGTGTTCTTGAATCACCTAGTATTGGAATTCCGCACCAATAGTTAGTTTATTGATATCATAATTGTAGTGATCAAGATTCGGGACTTACAATTGGTATTAGAGCCTTAGACCTATTCAGGTTCGTTATTGTGATTCAAGGATTCAAGATCTTGATTTTTGGTGGTCGTGTTCGTATTTCCAGTGAAAAGTGACCGGAGAAGAGAGAGATCTATTTTTAGGTAATGATTGGTTTTGGTTTGGAAAATAAATCAAATCCCATTTTTCTTGGAAGTTTATTACATTGAAGATCTTGCTGATTGGGTGGTTCTCGGCCATTACTATCTGTTCTCCGCTAAACTATTGACTTCTCAGCGACTTGAATTCTCTGTCAAGAATTAAAGATCTCGGATGAGTTCTCGGCTGAGTTTTATAGTTCTCGGTCAAGATTACCAGTTCTCGGTCAAGATTACTAATTCTCGGTCAAAGATTTGTGTTCCCGGATAAAGATTTGTGTTCTCGGTCAACACTTTTAGCCAGTTCTCGGTCAACTCTTGGTCAACGACATATTGTTCTCGGCCCAGTAATCTGTAAACATTGTTGGGCCTGATTAGTTTAAATTTGGGCTTCTTACTTTGATCATAACACATTTTGGACTTAAAAAATAACTTTTAAAATGGATCAACTAACTAATGGTAATGGTTCAACCAACTCCTCACTCCATCAAGAATTGGACTCCATAATGGGGACCATCACTCGTATACCTCGTCTCCTGTCCTATGAGGGGTTAAGTGAATGGAAATTTTGCTTTGAGAATTACGTTAAGATGAAAGATCCCAAAGTTTGGAGAAGTATTGTTAGGGGCCTCAAAGAATTACCTATCAACATGACAACTCAAATGAGATCGTTGTTAATCCCGTTTCCATGTATGATGGTGATGATTTTGCTAAAGTTGAGGAAGATGTAAAGGCTCTTTCAACTCTAACCATGGCACTCTCACCTGAGTTTGCCTTTGGCTTTAGAGAACTACAATCTGCTAAAGAGTTATGGGAGGTGTTGATTGAGGTGTATGAGAGAAACGAAGACATGAAAAGGAGTCGCCAAGACTTGCTGCGACAAAAGTTCAACATGTTTAATCATGTTTTGGGGGAAACGTTGGAAACAAAACTCCAAAGGTTCATAGCACTGGTGACTGAAATGAGATCAACAAGTATTTACCTAGCAACCTCTGAGATAAACAATAGGTTGGTGAACTCGTTGCCAAAGAGTTGGGATATGAATGTTGCTGTAATCAAGAAGACTAAAGATCTCAACTGAATGTCTATCTTTGAGATGATCGCTACTATCAAGGCATGTGATATGGATGACAAGCAACGTGCAATAAATCATACGAACTCCTATAGTGCAGCTGGGTACAATGTTGCTTCCAATAATGCTCTTATTTCTCATAACAGTTTCTCCATGTTTAAAGCTACTCAACAACTTCCATCACAAGGAAATTTTCAAATGTTTAAACCTTCACAAGGGCAATCATCCTCCCCTCCTCCTCAACCCGCTCCAGCTTTCTTCACCAAGTCTGCTTAATCGTCATCTTCTGGCACTGCTCTTGGTCAAAACTCCAGTCAGATTCCCTCTATTCTGAAGGACACTCGGGAAAACATAGCTCTAATGGCGGGATTCATTAACTGTTACAATGCATTTCATGCTGGATAATTGGTCCAACCTGTAGTTGCTGCTGAACTCGATCAGATCCATCTTGATGATGTTGAGGAAATAGACATTTCTTGGCAGATCGCCATGGCAGTGTTTTGCGCCAAGAAGTTCACTAAGAGGACAGGAAAAAACGACTGGAATATGCCTAATAATCAAAGGTGGGTTTTAACAAGGACACTTTGAGATGCTACAACTGTCACGAGCCGGGCCATTTTGCTCGTGAGTGTACTAACCCAGCAAAGGAAGGAAACAATGAAAGGGCACTGGTTCCAGTGAGTAATGATAGAGGTGAGGTTGGAAGTAGTTCGGGAAATGGTGAAAGGGGTTTGGTTGCTCAACAATTCTCTTGGGAGGATCAGATGGCTGCTCTCAACATTGGAAATCAGACTGCGAACTTCGCAAATGTTGAAGACACGGAAGAAGAGAATGCTGCTGAAGAGCAAGTCAAGGAACTTCAATTTTCTTATATGGCTTTCACCTCTCCTAACTCAGTTGAGGTAAGTTTTCAACCTTGTTCTCTAGACTGTGTTGAGAAGATGGAGTTACATAAGATCCATAATGTAACCTAATTAGAGACATGGAAAGAATAAAATATGAAAATTTCAAACTTAAGAAAAATGAAAAAGCCATTCTTGATAAGATAGAAGAAAATCAAAAGGACTTCTCGAAGCTTAAGTCTGAATTAAGTTTCAAGGGTTGTCATTATCTAGATGCCAAACAAGAAATCGTTAAACTAACCGCTAAAGTGGAAGCCTCCAAGTTAGAAATTTTAAATCTAACTAGTAAATTTGAAAGGGCTGAACTTGACTTTAAAAAATTCGAAGCTTCCAGTGAAGTAGTTAACTCAATAATTGAAAATCAATTATGGGGGAAAGAAAATGAGGGTGAAGGCATAGGATATGGTTGTTGGGTTTTATACAAGATTATCAAAGTTCAAGTTAACCATATTTAACTAGAAAACGCAACGGAAGCTTAGATTTTATAACTTGTTATGAACATACCATTATGTTAAAACTAAAACCCAAAGAACAAGGATCAATATTACAAGAACAATATGCTTACAAAATGTAAATGGTACCTTCTTATACCTTTAGAAGAAGATGTATGTGGATGAAGATGATGATGTCTTCAAATGGCAAGGTTGCAAAGAGAAACCCTCAAGCTTTTGATACCCCAAGCTTATAGCAACAACACCAACTAGTTGCTAGGATTTTGAACACTTGAACAAGCTCTCAAAACTCCCAATTTTCTGCCCCTTTGAGCCGTGAGTTTGAGAGAGAGATAGATAGGTTTTCTTGATTCAAAATTTGAATAATAATGCACACACTCAAGACCCCAAAATGCATGTAATCTTATTGGAGATGGATAAAGTTGTCATCACATGGAGACAAGGCATAAAAGGACAAACCTTCCACCCACATGGGGTGGCCGGTTTTGATATAATTTTTTTTTTTTTTTTTTTTTTGTTTTGTTTTAACCATTTAAAACATCTCCAATTATTTTATAAAACTCATTTTATAAAATGCACATACATTTATGTAATTATTTAACCAATTAAATAATTAATTTATATAAACAAATTATCCAGATAATTTATTTAAATCCTCAAGTGTGTTTGTTTAGAAAACCAATTTTCTAAACACGTAGTGTTCGGTATTCGTTTAAATGATCAAATCATTAAAGAATACATTTGGTGTTGTCTAGCTTGTTATTGGGTATGACCCGACTTGGATCAAACACAGTTAGCCACATTAGTTTAAGTATGTGTCTCGGGCATACGTAATTCCAACAATCTCCCACTTGCACGAGATACATAGAAAATTAATGCAAGTGGTGAATACCGCCTAACAACAGTTCACCACCCCTAATGTGTTTGACGAAGTGCCATTCAATAACATCATCCCTTCAAGTCCCTTACTTGATATGATTTAGGTGAATTTATCATTATATCCCTTTGTTACTAGATGTCATGTTGGATCTAAGAGACATAGGCGATCATTCTCTTTACAATTCAACTTTATCAGGCCTTAGACATCTAAACTCTCAACACATAAGAGGAACAAATTCCTTCTTGACTGTATACGCCTCTCACTATCACTTTTATACTCCACCTGAGCTCATCCTTATGTACCATCTTTTACGAATAGCGAAGGGGAGAGTCAAAGTGTAATACTTGGTGAAAATCAAGACCCAGTATACATCTCAGGTCTAAGGATAATATGAAATTCTCCTTTACTCAAAATTACTAATGATCAAGTCAATCGACTCCATGTAGTAATATTGAGAGCGGGTCAGTCCAATATTTGTATCCCACAAATATCTATGAACCTTGGCAGCAAACCTATGCTCCATATTCATTCCTTATGAATATCCACCAATCCTAGTTCATAATAGTCTTGCTTCATATTTGTTCCCACAAATGTGATCGACTACGGACTTTTAGAATAAGATAACTTATTCATGGATTAAACATGCAAAATCAGAATTTAACTCAAGATTCCATAATCATATAAAAGAGTTAAATTACAAAAGTCTTTTAAACTTTAATACAAAATAGATCAAATCCAATTACTAGAATATCGAAGTCCTAAGCCACTCGCATGACGCTCATGTTTCGGTCTTTCTAGGAGCTTCGTGAATGGATCCGCAAGATTTTGATCAGTTCCAACTTTGCGAATACATATCTTTCCTTTTTCAACTTCATCCCTTATGTAGTTGAATCTCCGCTCTATGTGCCTTGTCTTTTGGTGCGAACGAGGTTCCTTGATTTGTGCAATCGCACCCTCGTTGTCACAAAAGATTTCTAGGGGGTCTTGAATGGAAGAGACCACCCCTAGATCAGTAATGAATTTCTTCAACCATGCAGCTTCCTGAGCTGCCAATGAAGCGGCGATGTATTCTGATTCTGTAGTGGACAATGCTACCACTTCCTGTTTTGAGCTCTTCCAAGAGACAGCTCCTCCATTAAGAGTGAACACATACCCAGACTGTGATCGAGAATCATCTCGATCAGTTTGGAAGCTCGCATCCGTGTAACCTTTTATAGCGAGTTCCTCCTCACCAGATCCATATATCAGAAACATATCCTTAGTTCTCCTAAGGTATTTCAATATGCTCTTAACAGCCATCCAATGACTGTTTCCTGGATTCTGTTGATATCTGCTTGTCATGCTCAAAGCGCATGACACATCCGGTCTAGTACATATCATCGCATACATGATGGATCCTATAGCAGAAGCATATGGGATTTGTTTCATCGTCTCTTGCTCACCCTTTGAGCTTGGACATTGAGCTGAACTCAATATGGTCCCTCTTTGAATAGGTACAAAACCTTTCTTGGAGTTTTCCATCTTGAACCTTTTCAAGATCTTATCAATGTATGTACTTTGGTTCAAACCTATCAAGCGCCTTGACCTATCCCTATAGATCTTTATTCCCAAAATATAGGCAGCTTCACCTAGATCCTTGATGGAAAATCTACTTCCAAGCCAAGCCTTAACGCTTTCCATGGTTGGAATGTCATTTCCAAATAGTAGAATGTCATCGACATACAATACTAAGAATGTAATTATACTCCCACTAGCCTTTTTATACACACAAGCCTCATCAGCGTTTTTGATGAACCCAAAACTTTTGATTTCTTCATCAAAACGATGATTCCAAGTTCTAGATGCTTGTTTCAATCCATAGATTGATTTCTTTAACTTGCATACTTTATTAGGATGTTTTGGATCGACAAAACCTTCAGGCTGAACCATATAGACATCTTCCTCAAGATATCCATTTAGGAAAGCGGTCTTGACATCCATTTGCCAAATTTCATAATCATAATGTACAGCTATGGCAAATAATATCCTAATAGACTTTAGCATTGCCACAGGCGAAAAAGTTTCATCATAATCAACCCCTTGAGTTTGAGTGAAACCTTTAGCTACAAGTCTTGCTTTATAAGTATCCAAGTTTCCATGCATATCAGTTTTCCTTTTGAAAACCCACTTACTTCCAACAGCTTTGGAGTTGAGTGGTGGTTCAACCAATTCCCAAACTTGGTTGTCATACATGGATTGCATCTCAACGTTCATGGCTTCAAGCCATTTGTCACAATCATTCTTGGACATTGCATCACGGTATGTGGTCGGTTCATCCGAATCTACCACGTAGCAACCTTCTACAAAAAATCCATATTTTTCAGGTGGATTGCTAATTCTACCAGATCTGCGAACGTTTTGTGTGTTTTGATCAACCACTTGATCACTTTCAACAACCTCTTGTTGAGTGCTAGTATCAACCAATTGTGTATCATCTTGTGATTCTTGATCCTCATCAAATTTCACTGTTCTACTATTAGTTCCTTCCTCAAGGAACTTAGTTTCCAAGAACTTACCCTTTCGAGCAATAATAACATTTTGCTCACTAGGATCGTAAAAGTAATATCCTAAATCATCTTTAGGATAACCTATAAAGATACACTTAGTGGATCGGACTTCTAATTTGTTTGGGGTGTATTGCTTTACATAAGCTTCACAACCCCAAACTCTTAAGAATGATAGCGATGGAGCCTTTCCATGCCATACTTCAAAAGGTGTCTTCTCCACTTTCTTGGTTGGAGCCATATTCAATATGCGAACAGCGGAAAGTAAAGCATAGCCCCAAAATGATAGAGGTAAAGTGCTTCTAGCCATCATCGATCGAACCATATCTAATAGGGTACGATTTCTCCTTTCAGACACACCATTATGTTGTGGTGTTCCAGGTGGAGTAAGTTGTGAAATAATTCCACAACTCTTAAGATGATCTTGAAATACACCACTTAGGTATTCACCTCCTCTATCACTACGAAGTACTTTGATTGTGGTCTTGAGTTGTCTTTCTACTTCAGTTTTGAAGTCTTTGAACATTTCAAAAGCTTCATCTTTGTGTTTCATTAAGTACACATAACCATATCGACTATAATCGTCAATAAAGGTAATGAAGTATCTTTCACCATTCCTAGTCATTGGTCTAAAAGGACCACATACATCCGAATGTATGATACCCAATAATTCTTTTGACCTTTCAAAAGTTTTATTAAAGGGTTGCTTTGTCATTTTGCCTTGTAAACAAGATTCACATACATCAAATGAATCATACTCATTTGTTTCTAGAATACCACTCTTGCGAAGAGTTTGCATGCGATTCTTGCTTATATGTCCAAGGCGACAATGCCAAAGATAGGAATCACCCAAGTCCTTCTTGAGTTTCTTGGTGTTGACATTATACATTGAACTATTATGTGACATACCACTTTGATCTATTTCATATATACCATTCATGGGTATAGCTTTAAAATAAAATATGCCATTCATCAAAACATGAATATCATAATCCATAAATTTAAAATCAAAGCCACATTGTTTTAAAAGGGACACGGAAATAATGTTTCTCCTTAACTTAGGAGCATACAAAACATTTTTCAAAATTACTTCCAAACCACTTGGAAGCTTTAACAAGTAGTCTCCTTGAGCTTGGACTTCAACTCTTGCTCCATTGCCCATAAAGAGACTAATGTCCCCTTTGTTGAGTTGTTTATTTCTTTTGAACCCCTGCAACAAATTGCAAATGTGAGTTCCACATCCGGTATCAAGTACCCATGTATTTGAAGAAATAACATTTAGTTCAATATGTATAGTAAAGATAATACCTGAGGTATGCCCCGCATCCCTCTTATCTTTTAACGCATTGAGATAGGTCGGACAATTCCTTTTCCAATGACCTATCTCTCCACACTCAAAGCATGGATCTTGCGCCGCAACCTTTTGCTTCTTTTCCTTCGGTTTGATGGGCGTGATGGCTTTCCTCTTTCCCTTTCCTTGGACGTGGCCCTTGCCCTTAGCAGCACTTGCTTTGGGGTTGGAGTTATGTCCCCTTTTCCCTTCATTGATTGTTAGAACGGGTAAAACCCTTTTACCCATTCCCGCTTCGGCCGTTCTTAGCATTGCGTGAAGCTCACCAATGCTTTTGTCCCACCCGTTCATGTTATAGTTCATGACAAAGGTTTCAAACCTTTTGGTCAAAGAGTTGAGAATCAAATCCGTAGCCAACTCATTAGAGACGGGACAATTCAACCTACGAAGCTTTTCAATGTAGCTTTTCATTTTTAGGACATAAGATGAGACGCTTTGGGTTTCCTCCATACGACATGCATGAAACGCTCGAACCGTTTCGAATCGTTCCGCTCTAGCTTGTTGAAGGAACATTTCCTTCAATTGAGTTATCATGTCGTATGCCCCATGATGCTCGAAATCCTTTTGGATTTCGGGAATCATAGTCCCTAACATGAGGCAAGAGGCTTGCACCGAATCTTTGGTGTACTTGACCCAATCGTTATACGCCTCCTCATCTTCCACGTTAGGCTCATCGGGAATGGGATCGTCTAAGACATATGATATCTCTTCTTGCTTGAGAACTATTCTCAAGTTGCGATACCAATCCATAAAGTTATTATGGTTTAGACGATCCTTTTCAAGGATGGTTCTTAAGGATAGGTTACGGGTGTTATGGGTAGAGGTGTTTGCATTGTTAGCGGCCATCTACAAAATTTTAACAAAGTTCTATTTTAGTATTATAAACAATTTAATTATTAATACCCTTTTATTCCAAATTTTTAAAATAATAATTAAATTCTAGAATCCAACGATAAATCAAATTTCGGTTAGGTGACCTTTATCCCGTTATTTGATTTAACAAGGTAGTCAATCTTGACAATTGCAACCCTTTGCAACTTCTAGAGGTATGGGACCATTCGAAATCCTTATTTCGTGTTGGCATGTTTATCCCATCAACACCATTGGATCCCCATGCTTAGGTGACCTTTATCACATGGTTTCCAATTCAAGTCGTCCTACTTGTATAAACATGTAAGATTAACATACAAGTGGTTAGGTGACCTTTATCCCACAAATATGTTAATATTACCCTAAGTATATTAGTTTGCTCAAAATGGTTAGGTGACCTTTATCCCATTTAAAGTTTCCTAATACGTTAAGTGTCATACAAAAGGATGGTGTTAGACTTGTTTCCTTGGTAATTATGAAAAAGGGATTTTTAAGTTTTCCAATATTCTAGTTTGAAAAGCATTATGCCATATCCTAACATGCATTTAGTAATATGGCGATTTTGAAAACCAATTTTCAAGGTTCAAGTTATAATAAAACCAATTTTATTATATGTGAGTAATCGCTTAGTTTTAATAAACCCATTTAATTAAACTAATTGACGCGATATTACCAAATATATATTAGAACCCGTTTTATGCTTGTTGTCGTTCCTATGTGACGGTTTGGATATCCTAATATCTATCAACCACACATTACAATAAGTAAAACAAACAACCAAGCAAACACATGCAAAATATAGTCATAACCGAGAACCGCTAAGTTTGACCATACTTGTTAGCCGAAACAAGTATAGGTCATAAGTCACACCTAAGGGACAAAACATGACACAAGGATGGAATGTTGACTCCCACTTGACCTTGCATCCAAATGCTTCAAGTATCCTTTCCAAGTTGTTGTGTTCTTGTTGGGCTTGTTAATGGGCTCCAAACTTCCAAAAGTCTTCTTGGGCCCAAGAGTGAAATTTATGGGCCTAATGGGCTTGAATCCCATGATGGGCCGGTGAGGCCCAACAAGCCCAAAATTTCGGTCCAAGGCCCAAATCCACCAATTCTTGCATCTTCAATTTTTACAAAATGTATCCTAATACATATTTTTCTAAAAAAAGAAAATGCAACTAATCTATTTATTACAAACCAACTTATGAATAAATAAATTACACAAGCCTAAGATTATGAATTATTACAACCATATTGAATAATAAACATAATCAACATACACAAACAACAATCAACACATCCAAGGTCTAGGTTTCGGTTATGACACATCCAAACATACCAAATGTTCTAAGCATGCAACCTAAGCAACCAATGCCCAAAAACTCCAAAAGAATCGGCCCCCCCCCCCCCAAGAGGCTACGGCCCAAATTATTATTATTATTTTTTTTTATTTTCAACATCCAAATGTTATTAATGGTTTCCTAAGATCTTTCATGCATGTCAAGATCTTACAAATCCATGAGGGGTAAAATCCACCAAAATTTCGGACCCCTTTTTCACCCATGAAAAACCCGAAATCTATGAACATGTAAGAAGCATAAGTCCTTGTAACCGGCTCTTGATGCCATTGTTGGGTTTTATACAAGATTATCAAAGTTCAAGTTAACCATATTTAACTAGAAAACGCAACGGAAGCTTAGATTTTATAACTTGTTATGAACATACCATTATGTTAAAACTAAAACCCAAAGAACAAGGATCAATATTACAAGAACAATATGCTTACAAAATGTAAATGGTACCTTCTTATACCTTTAGAAGAAGATGTATGTGGATGAAGATGATGATGTCTTCAAATGGCAAGGTTGCAAAGAGAAACCCTCAAGCTTTTGATACCCCAAGCTTATAGCAACAACACCAACTAGTTGCTAGGATTTTGAACACTTGAACAAGCTCTCAAAACTCCCAATTTTCTGCCCCTTTGAGCCGTGAGTTTGAGAGAGAGATAGATAGGTTTTCTTGATTCAAAATTTGAATAATAATGCACACACTCAAGACCCCAAAATGCATGTAATCTTATTGGAGATGGATAAAGTTGTCATCACATGGAGACAAGGCATAAAAGGACAAACCTTCCACCCACATGGGGTGGCCGGTTTTGATATAATTTTTTTTTTTTTTTTTTTTTTGTTTTGTTTTAACCATTTAAAACATCTCCAATTATTTTATAAAACTCATTTTATAAAATGCACATACATTTATGTAATTATTTAACCAATTAAATAATTAATTTATATAAACAAATTATCCAGATAATTTATTTAAATCCTCAAGTGTGTTTGTTTAGAAAACCAATTTTCTAAACCCGTAGTGTTCGGTATTCGTTTAAATGATCAAATCATTAAAGAATACATTTGGTGTTGTCTAGCTTGTTATTGGGTATGACCCGACTTGGATCAAACACAGTTAGCCACATTAGTTTAAGTATGTGTCTCGGGCATACGTAATTCCAACAATGGTCAAGTTCCCCCACCCTATAATCAAAATTATGTCAGTATTCCTGTTACCAAAGAACATGAAGAAAAGATAAAAGGGATGAAGTACGGCAAACAAGATAAATGTGGAGAAACAAGTTCTGTGAATGCTAGTGCGTCTACTTCAGGAGTGAATCATTCTAACTTTTTTGCTTCATGTGTTGAAAAAGTAATTGTGAAGGAATGGACTGATGAGGACGGCGACCCTTATTTTGAATTTAATAATGACTTTGTTTCTGATGTTTCTTTAAAACTACCTGTTTTGAATTATGTTATTCCGACTGTTTTTGTGGGCTCTGTTTTAAAAAGCAAGGATTCTTGTGTGATTGTTTGGCGACCCTTATTTTGAATTTAATAATGACTTTGTTTCTGATGTTTCTTTAAAACTACCTGTTTTGAATTATGTTATTCCGACTGTTTTTGTGGGCTCTGTTTTAAAAAGCAAGGATTCTTGTGTGATTGTTTCTGTTAAAACATTGAGTTATGATAATTTGGTTTCAAATAATATTAAAAATTCAAAAAAATCCAATAAATATTTACCACCTAAATTTGTTAAAGAGGGATGCTCTTATAACAAACAAGGTGACATGTGAAAAAAGGTCCTCACAATTTTAAGCGAACTGGTCCACACAACCAGTCCAGACGAGGAGCTGCCACAATGATTTCTACATAAAACGTCAAACGTGGTTTAATTGTGGCACTCCTAGTCATATTGCCAGAAACTGTCCACATCGTCCATATGTTCCTTATTATGGATTCTATCAGAGGAATATGCCTTATATGCCTTATAATTCATTCAGGCAAAGATTCAGGCATAATCAGGCTAATCCTTCTGACGATGATTGGAACCGAAACAAATCTGGCATGTTTGGTCCTCATCAGACCAAACCTGACATGTTTTGCAATAGGGTTAGAAAATATGCTTCGGTTTCAAAAACGAACACACATTCTAAACCGAAACAGGTAGAGAAGACAAAATCAAATCCCTCTAGCCCAAAAACACCGGAGATGAAGCAAACTATTCGTACTTATAATGTCAAATCCCACAATGGTAGAAATACATGGCTGCCTAAACCTCCGGTGAAAGGAACTACAAGCCAAATTTTTAATGATCAAAAGGATATGTCATGGCAACCCGTGAAAACTTTAGATGAATCAGGGTCACCCAGTGTAACTATGGATTGGGTACCAAAATCTAACTAATCCCGCACTTTGTGCAGGGACAGCTATGGAGGAATATCATCAGACCTTGGTATGTTGATAGTGGCTGTTCCAGGCACATGACAGGAGACATTTCCCAACTTCATGACATTCAAACATTCAATGGTGGGTATGTTTCCTTTGCGGGAGGAGAGAAGGGGAAGATTACTCCGAAGGGTACTGTAAGTAACGGTGTTCTAAAATTTGAAAATGTTAATTTTGTTCCAGAATTGAAGCACAGTTTGTTGAGCATTTTTCAAATATGTGATAAAGACTTTTCAACTCACTTTACTAAGAAAGAGTGCTTGATTTTGAAACCTGGTATAATTATACTAGAAGACTGGATTCTTGTTCGATCTCAACGAAAAGATAATCCTTATGTGATCGACATGAACAAAAATGTTCCTGATGAAATAACATGTTTGTTTTCAAAAGTGTCGGAACACAATGCTATGCTTTGGCATCGTCGTCTTGGTCATGCTAATACTAAAACTTTAAACCATCTTGCTAAAAATGATTTGGTTTGTGGTTTACCAATTAAAGATTTTGTTACTGTTGAAAAATTTGTGGCCTATGCTTTGGGTAAACATTATTGAAAAACTCATAAACCAAAATTGATCAACTCCATTTCTTCTATTTTTCAATTGTTACATATGGATCTTTTAGGTCCAGTTCATGTTTCTCTCATGCAGCTCTTATTGTCTTGTTATTACTGACGACTACTCACATTTCACTTGGGTGTTTTTCTTGTCAAATAAGAATGAAACTGTAGATTTGAAGCTGAAGGGAATACGTTGTTTATAATGGAACTGAATTCAAGAATGCATCTTTAAATCATTTCTGTTCAGAAAAGGGGGTGATGCGTCTGTATAGCTCAGTGCGGACACCACAACAAAATGGTGTGGCTGAAAGGAGAAACATAACTATTAACGAAGCAGCAAGGACTATGTTGTGTGATTATAAGTTGCCATTGTTCTTATGGGAAGAAGCTATTAATACGGCCTGTTATGTTTAGAATCGGGTGATAATCAACAATCCTAAGATGAAAACTCCATATGAGATTGTCTATGGTCACAAACCTACTGCTGCACATTTCAGAGCATTTGGTTGTCCTTGCACATTACTGAATCTAGAGTCCAAAATTTGGGGCCACAGCTGATGCTTGTTACTTTGTTGGCTATGCGGGTAATACAGCATACAGAGTCTACAATAAGTCAACCAAGTAGATTATAGAGTCCTATGAAGTTCGTTGGTTAAAAGAAAATGAGACTGATGCTCATGTTGGTCTAGATTGGTTATTCGACTACAATGAACTCTTCAAACCGTTCAACGTGCTTCCTATCACCAACTCAAACCTCTCAGGTGAAACTTCCGTAGAAACTGTAAAAGAATCTCAAAATGTCGTTTCTCATATATCTCCAGTTCTGGATGATGATTTGACAGAACCAATCGATGTCACTCCATCCATGCCTGTAAATCAACCAGAACCCGTCACAACTCCTTCATCTTCTCCAACTCCATCAGAAAATACTTCATCAGTTGAGGGGAAGAGTCCTATTCGTCAGATTTTCGGGAGCACACTCTTTCCTGATGTTATTCCAAATGAATATGTCGCCGGTACCTCGTACTCACACAATACAACGACCTCTGGATGGAGGAAACCTGTTACTGATATTGATGAGAATTTATCAAACTTACACTCTACCTATGATGTTTCCGATCACTCAATTCCATCGTGGATTTAGAAAAATCATCCAAATGAGAATGTCATCGGTCCTTTGGAAACGGGTGTGTCCACCAGAAGTCAGACGGGACACGTCAACAGCTGTTTGTTTTCCTGCTTCATTTCTCAAATTGAGCCAAAAACGGTAGAAATGGTACTTCAAGAACCAAGTTGGGTTGACGCTATGCATGATGAGTTGAGTCAGTTTGATAAGTTGAAGGTGTGAAGATTGGTTGAATTGCCGGAAGGAAAGAACGCTCTTGAAACGAGATGGTTATTTCGAAACAAACAAGATAACACGGGGGTCATTGTTAGAAACAAGGCACGGTTGGTAGTTCATGGTTTTCGTCAAGTTGAGGGATTAGACTACACTGAAGTCTATGCTCCAGTGGCTAGACTTGAGGCCATCCGAATCTTTCTGGCCTACGCGTCATTTATGGGGTTCACAGTATATCAGATGGATGTCAAGACTGCGTTTCAGTATGGGGAAGTCAAAGAAGAGATCTATTTGGATCAACCACCGGGTTTTGTTGATTCCAAGAAACCAAAGCACGTCTACAATTTAGAAAAGGCATTATATGGGTTACAACAGGCTCCTCGGGCGTGAGTTTGAGGAAGTAATGAAGAAAAGATTTGAGATGAGTTCGCTGGGTGAAATGACAACATATCTGGGGTTACAGGTTCACCAAAGCTCGGCAGGAATTTTACTGCATCAAGGGAAGTATGTTGAGGATATGCTTGCAAAATTCGAGTTTCAAGATTCCAATAGTGCTAACACTCCCATGGCGCAAAGGCCTTTACTGTCATCTGATCCGGAAGGAAGTCACATAGATCAAACGTACTATCGATCGATGATCGGGTCTCTGATGTACCTCACCGCCAGTCGTTCTGACATCATGTTTGATCTGCCAGTGTGCTCGTTTCCAGGCTAATCCTAAACTCTCTCATTTAATTGTTGTTAAACGTATTTTTAGATATATGAAGGAACAACCGAAGTTAGGTCTTTGGTATCCCAAACAATAAGAAATTGATCTGTATGCTTTTGCTGATAGCAATTATGGTGGAGATGACATTGACATATAATCTACATCAGTCGGATGTCAGTTCTTAGGAGATCGTCTCATTTCTTGGCAGTGTAAGAAACAACAAACGGTGTCCACCTCCACCGCCGAAGCGGAGTATGTTGCTGTATCATCTTGCTGTTCTCAGGTCATCTGGATGCAAAACCAACTGCTGGATGACGGTTTGGAATTTCTTGATACTCCATTTTTTTGTGATAATGATGCTGCCATTGCAATTGTGAAAAATCCAGTTCAACACTCTAAAACCAAGCGCATCGATATTAAAATTCATTTTATTCTTGACTGTTACGATCGAAAATTAATTCACCTTGAACAAGTTCACACTAATAACAATGTGGCGGACTTATTTACAAAACCGGTCGAAACAGCCAAATTTAATGTTGAGTCAAGATTTGACCAAAAACTGATCAGATTGAAGATTGGAATCTTCTCAACCCCCTTAGAAATGACTATTTATGGAACCGGACACACCTTAGCCTTCAGAGCAAGCTTTTACTTAGCCGGGCTTGATATCTTGCCTTCCGGGCAAGGTTATCTTCTAGAAGTCTTCTTTAGTGGATATCCATGCAGAGTTCACTCGTGTGTGTATTGCCGGGCAAGGTTCACTATATCAAGCAGGTTTGTTCTTCATAGCCGAGTAAGGTTTACTTTAGAGTAAACTCTTGGCTAACCAAGTTCATGAAGCCAAGTGATTGGAAGACCGGGCAAGGTATTCATTAATAATACAGTGATCCAAGCATGCTTTGATGTATAATGAATTATCTTAAGTATCATCGGGCAAGGTTCAACTCAAGCATGGTACAGTGCTACCAAGCACACTTTGCTATTAAGCTATTTCCAAGCAAAGAGTTGAAGTGATCATTGAAGAACAAGGTTGGTAGTAAGGTTGTGTCGGGCAAAGTCTGATACTATCAGGAAGATTAAAGTCTACCCGATGAGTATTTTCTCTTGGAAAATACACTAAGTAAAGCATACCCGGAAAACTGTTCCCGGGCACACTTCATGGTTACCAAGTCGAACAAGGCAGGCAGAGCACAAAGTATACTCGGAGAAGTTTACTTCTACAAATCCTGCCCGGAAGACTTGTTTTACACTTAGGATTATTTTGAATATGTAATTTTAGTATGTATGATATATTTAGGGTTTCTAGAAGGAATGACAGCTGTCCTTGGGTGTCAGGCCTATAAAAGGAATATTTAGGGCACACTTAAGGAGAGCGGCTGAATACGATAATAGAAAGAATATTTGTCAAGTGACAGCCGTTCTTAAGATTTTACGGACAAAACTTTCCCATCAAGAAACCCTAGATTGATTATCATTTGTATGATTTGATATTATATAAATGGAAATCTTTTGAGTGAATCTTGTGTGGTAGTTAACTTTGTTTGAATCCTCAGAAACAAAATCGTTTGTTATTGATTCCGCCTTTATCAAACGGTTTCTTTCTAAATATAGCAACCCGTCGTTAACTCTCTTGTCAACAAGTAATCGTGTGAGTTTTGACTTGATTTGTGTAAGATCTACCTACAATTTGGGACCTCACAACTGGTATCAGAGCAGGGTTACCGAATCGTTCAGACTAACCGCTGAACTGATTTATTTCGCTCTTGAATCCACCATGGACGTTAAACGATGAAGTTCGTTGAAATTATTTTTGGGGGTTTTGAAATTATTTCATGATTCGGAGAAAATTTTATGGATTGATGTTTGGGTTGATGATTAGTTCGGAGATCCAACATCAATTTATTGTTTATTTGGTCAGAATGGTCCAGATCTGATGTAACAGTGTTATTTGGCTCGTTTTGGGAAAACTCTGTTCATTTGATGAATTCCAGATCTTAAAAGGCTGTGGATAAGATTGAAGATAGATTTCTTTTATTTAGTTCAAGATGACCTGGATATTGCTCATCGATTCTTTTTAGATTTCGGAACTACTTTTAGATCTGAAAGAATTAGGGTTTTGTTTGCTCGATATTGATTTTGATAAGTGTGCTGCACAAACAGGATATGGTATGTTGGAAAACGTTGCCGTTGGTACAAGCTGATATGAAGAAGGTACAAGTCAAGAATGAACAGGTACAAGAGGCAATATTATCATTGTTTGTTGTAGAAAATGCAAAGTGAACATTCAAGCAGGTTCTGCAAGGGCAAATCAGTGATTGATGATGCATAAATGAATTTTTGATGTACCAGGCCTACAATGAACATATAAGATTGATCTCGAGTATTGATAAATGGTTAAGTGTTGCTTCGGGCACAGTTTGTGTTTTGCCCAAGCACAACTTTTGGTTCGGGCACACTTTATCTCGGGCACATCTTATCTCGGGCACATCAAGTTCCAGTGTCGAGTAACCCTTTTCATATCCTTGGTCTTCTCAAGAAAACTATCTTTAAGTCCCAAGTACACTTTGTGCTAGGAAAGTGCTTTCGAGCACACTGTGTGCTAGTAAAAAAAAATTGAAAAATCACAAGTGTTTTGTTTTCCGGACACACTTTGTGCTAGGAAAGTACTCTGAGAACACTTTGTGTTAGGAAAGTGCTCCCAAGCACACTTTGTGCTAGGAAAGTGATCCCAAGCACACTATGTGCTAGGAAACAGAGTTTGTGAAACATTTCAAAGTTTTGAAGAAACTTTTGAGATTTTTGGTGCCGTTGACCGTTTGACCAAGCTGTTCTCTACGGAAGAAATATACTCAGGGGTATTTTGGTAATTTTTCTCCAATCATCAACAAGCTTATGAAATTCAAACCTCATCCAATTTCACCACTTCATCAAGCTTTACAAGAACAAGTGTTGACCAAGCTTAAGGATTTAGTCACTTTTAGTGTCAACCAACATATGAATATGTTTATTTTCAGATTTTTACAATCTTGATAAGGATGGTCAAGATTGCTTCACCCACACTTGATTTGAAGACATATTTTTTAAAGACAATTGCAACGAAATTGGGGGAGTAAAAATCTTTGAATTTCATTGCAAATGGCATGCTTCAAATCTTGTAAAAGACTCAAGTTAACGAAAAGTTGATCAAGATCAATAATTCAAGGTTTTTCAAAGATGTTTCATTGTTTGTAAGTTTTCAATTTCCTAGTACAGATGAGGTCATATCCAGCAACAATGTTGAAAGGATGATCAGTAGAGTCCAACCTCCTATAGAATAGACACTTAAACAGTCAAGAACGGTTATGGTTGACTTGAATGCTATCTTAATTCAGGAAATGGTTTGAAGATGAGTTACAAGGGAAGAAACAGATTTGAAGAATGGAAGAGTATTTGATGATCACATTGAGTTTATTTCTGTTTGTGGTAACCTTGTTACTTGAAGTTGATCTTTGAAGTTCAAAGCCTCGTTCATATGCCCATACAACTATATCCAGAAGTGGTATAAGAGTGATAATTCGAAATGAATAATGGGAGAAGCTTAATGTGAGGGGGATAATTTCAACGAAAGAAAAGGAGTTATGAGGTGATCATGGAAGAAATTCGATGGCATCGGTCTAAGGGGGAGATTGTTGGAACTTAGGTTTTAGACCGAGGCATCGAATTAATTTGTGGGTGAAAAATATATTATTTGGTCTCAACAAAGGGTGGATGGCTTGAAGACCAAGTCATGCTAGACTAGTATAAATATATGTTTTTATTCATTTGTCTAGTATGAGTGTTTTGTATTGTGTATTGAGTGAAATTTAGGGTTTTATCCCTTTGAGAGAGTCTCCGTCTCCAGGATGAGCTCGCCTGGTGGTGGATGATATTTCTTAACTGATTATATGTATGAATGTATGTATGAGTGTTTCATCTTTGTATGAATCATTCGACTAATATTAATCATACTACCATTTCTATCTTGTTTGTGTTTTGATTACAATTGTTCATCCTATTATTGATTGTTAATCAAATCAGTCTCTCTCCCAATACACCTCATCCGTCTAAACATCTTTCAAGAGTGAATATGAGTGAGATTCAATCCTAACCCTAGACCCGAGCTCCACACAGTAGTTTAATACTGATTATTCACGCTTCCGCGCCGGGGCTCGGTTCTCACAATAATGGAAGAAGGTAAGCTACAATGCAGTCAGGCCACCAAGCAAGGCTGTATTGGAAAGGATAAAACAAAACAAAAAATAGAAAGTAACTGAAGAAGTTGACTCAGAAAATTTTATCCCTATTTATCCAATCTTTTCCAGCCATGAAGTGCTTGATGTTGGAGAAGTGGAAACCATAGAAGAATATGAGAAAAGACAGTCAAGACATAGAGAGAGCAGTGATGAGGAACCTATGATTATGGAGAAAATTGGCTTTGTCAAAAGCAAACTTGAAAGACAAGACATCAAGATTGAGGAATTTGTTCCTTTTTCAATTAATTACGATGGTCTGAAGACTCAGAAGACTCTTGGAGTCAAGTCACCTAAACCAAGTGAAAGTTTCAAGAAACCAATAGAACATGAAATATTCAAAGGAAAGGTATGGTGCAAAAAGTGTGGCCAAAACTTTGTTATGTATAAGCAAAAGTATGATGCATACCTGGGAAAAGGAAAGGTATGTGGAAATGAAACCACCAAGAAAGATGAGTTGAAATCAGCTGAAGAGACAAGAAGTGAGAAGAAAACTGAAGTCACAACAAAGAAACAAGTGACTAAACCAGTAAGAAGAAGTGTGTCTCCTAAGAAGCATGAGAAAGCTGTCAAGAAGAACTTTCAGCCTTTGAGAATCAGCCCCAAACAAGATACACAATCAGTCAAGTCTGATAACTCTCAAGGCTCACCTAGCAGTAGAAAGACATGAAACAAAGGTGTCTTTTCAAGAAAGAAATCAATAGAGCTGACAGGTGATGAGAAGCTCTTGTTAAAATGTAAGGCCCCGTTACCGGTAGCCCTACTTTCGTGTTGGATTTACTCATAAATGCAGTTCTAAATATCAGAGTTAATTAAAACATTCGCGGAACATTAAAGTGTTGGAATTACGTATGCCCGAGACACATACTTAAACTAATGTGGCTAACTGTGTTTGATCCAAGTCGGGTCATACCCAATAACAAGCTAGACAACACCAAATGTATTCTTTTAACGATTTGATCATTTAAATGAATACCGAACACTACGTGTTTAGAAAATTGGTTTTCTAAACAAACACACTTGAGGATTCAAATAAATTATTTGGATAATTTGTTTATATAAACTAATTATTTAATTGGTTAAATAATTAAATAGATGTATGCACATTTTATGAAAATGAGTTTTATAAAATGAATGGAGAAGTTTTAAATGTTAAAACACAAAACAAAAAAAAAAAAAAAAAAAAAACAAACAAAACCGGCCACCCATGTGGGGTGGTGGTTTTACCCAATCAATAACAAGATGCTCTATGTAACTTGTCTTGGGTTCCTTTTAATCCTCCATTTTCCCCATACATGCAAAGGGTCTTGTTCTTTGATATTTTTCAAGTGTTGTAACAAGCAAACAAACTCTCTCTCTTTCTCTCCAAAAACCCACGGCTCACTTGGGCATCATTTGGGAGTTTTGTGAGCTAGTTCAAGTGTTCAAAATCCTAGCAACTAGTTGGTGTTGTTGCTCAAAGCTTGGGGTATACAAAGCTTGAGGGTTTCTCTTTGCAACCTTGCCATTTGAAGACATCATCTTCTTCATCCATCTACATCTTCTTATAAGGTATAAGAAGGTACCATTTACATTTTGTAAGCATATTGTTCTTGTAATATTGATCCTTGTTCTTTGGGTTTTAGTTTTAACATAATGGTATGTTCATAACAAGTTTTAAAATCTAAGCTTCCGTTGCGTTTTCTAGTTAAATATGGTTAACTTGAACTTTGATAATCTTGTATAAAACCCAACAATGGCATCAAGAGCCGGTTACAAGGACTTATGCTTCTTACATGTTCATAGATTTCGGGTTTTTCATGGGTGAAAAAGGGGTCCGAAATTTGGGTGGATTTTACCCCTCATGGATTTGTAAGCTCTTGACATGCATGAAAGATCTTAGGAAACCATTAATAACATTTGGATGTTGAAAATAAAAAAAATAATAATAATAATTTGGGCCGTAGCCTCTTGGGGGGGGGGGCCGATTTTATTTGGTGATTTTGGGCATTGGTTGCTTAGGTTGCATGCTTAGAACATTTGGTATGTTTGGATGTGTCATAACCGAAACCTAGACCTTGGATGTGTTGATTGTTGTTTGTGTATGTTGATTATGTTTATTATTCAATATGGTTGTAATAATTCATAATCTTAGGCTTGTGTAATTTATTTATTCATAAGTTGGTTTGTAATAAATAGATTAGTTGCATTTTCTTTTTTTTTAGAAAAATATGTATTAGGATACATTTTGTAAAAATTGAAGATGCAAGAATTGGTGGATTTGGGCCTTGGACCGAAATTTTGGGCTTGTTGGGCCTCACCGGCCCATCATGGGATTCAAGCCCATTAGGCCCATAAATTTCACTCTTGGGCCCAAGAAGACTTTTGGAAGTTTGGAGCCCATTAACAAGCCCAACAAGAACACAACAACTTGGAAAGGATACTTGAAGCATTTGGATGCAAGGTCAAGTGGGAGTCAACATTCCATCCTTGTGTCATGTTTTGTCCCTTAGGTGTGACTTATGACCTATACTTGTTTCGGCTAACAAGTATGGTCAAACTTAGCGGTTCTCGGTTATGACTATATTTTGCATGTGTTTGCTTGGTTGTTTGTTTTACTTATTGTAATGTGTGGTTGATAGATATTAGGATATCCAAACCGTCACATAGGAACGACAACAAGCATAAAACGGGTTCTAATATATATTTGGTAATATCGCGTCAATTAGTTTAATTAAATGGGTTTATTAAAACTAAGCGATTACTCACATATAATAAAATTGGTTTTATTATAACTTGAACCTTGAAAATTGGTTTTCAAAATCGCCATATTACTAAATGCATGTTAGGATATGGCATAATGTTTTTCAAACTAGAATATTGGAAAACTTAAAATCCCTTTTTCATAATTACCAAGGAAACAAGTCTTACACCATCCTTTTGTATGACACTTAACGTATTAGGGAACTTTAAATGGGATAAAGGTCACCTAACCATTTTGAGCAAACTAATATACTTAGGGTAATATTAACATATTTGTGGGATAAAGGTCACCTAACCACTTGTATGTTAATCTTACATGTTTATACAAGTAGGACGACTTGAATTGGAAACCATGTGATAAAGGTCACCTAAGCATGGGGATCTAATGGTGTTGATGGGATAAACATGCCAACACGAAATAAGGATTTCGAATGGTCCCATACCTCTAGAAGTTGCAAAAGGTTGCAATTGTCAAGATTGACTACCTTGTTAAATCAAATAACGGGATAAAGGTCACCTAACCGAAATTTGATTTATCGTTGGATTCTAGAATTTAATTATTATTTTAAAATTTGGAATAAAAGGGTATTAATAATTAAATTGTTTATAATACTAAAATAAAACTTTGTTAAATTTTGTAGATGGCCGCTAACAATGCAAACACCTCTACCCATAACACCCGTAACCTATCCTTAAGAACCATCCTTGAAAAGGATCGTCTAAACCATAATAACTTTATGGATTGGTATCGCAACTTGAGAATAGTTCTCAAACAAGAAGAGATATCATATGTCTTAGACGATCCCATTCCCGATGAGCCTAACGTGGAAGATGAGGAGGCGTATAACGATTGGGTCAAGTACACCAAAGATTCGGTGCAAGCCTCTTGCCTCATGTTGGGGACTATGATTCCCGAAATCCAAAAGGATTTCGAGCATCATGGGGCATACGACATGATAACTCAATTGAAGGAAATGTTCCTTCAACAAGCTAGAGCGGAACGTTTCGAAACGGTTCGAGCGTTTCATGCATGTCGTATGGAGGAAACCCAAAGCGTCTCATCTTATGTCCTAAAAATGAAAAGCTACATTGAAAAGCTTCGTAGGTTGAATTGTCCCGTATCTAATGAGTTGGCTACGGATTTGATCCTCAACTCTTTGACCAAAAGGTTTGAAACCTTTGTCATGAATTATAACATGAATGGATGGGACAAAAGCATTGGTGAGCTTCACGCAATGCTAAGAACGGCCGAAGCGGGAATGGGTAAAAGGGTTTTACCCGTTCTAACAATCAATGAAGGAAAAAGGGGACATAACTCCAACCCCAAAGCAAGTGTTGCTAAGGGCAAGGGCCACGTCCAAGGAAAGGGAAAGAGGAAAGCCATCACGCCCACCAAACCGAAGGAAAAGAAGCAAAAGGTTGCGGCGCAAGATCCATGCTTTGAGTGTGGAGAGATAGGTCATTGGAAAAGGAATTGTCCGACCTATCTCAATGCGTTAAAAGATAAGAGGGATGCGGGGCATACCTCAGGTATTATCTTTACTATACATATTGAACTAAATGTTATTTCTTCAAATACATGGGTACTTGATACCGGATGTGGAACTCACATTTGCAATTTGTTGCAGGGGTTCAAAAGAAGTAAACAACTCAACAAAGGGGACATTAGTCTCTTTATGGGCAATGGAGCAAGAGTTGAAGTCCAAGCCCAAGGAGACTACTTGTTAAAGCTTCCAAGTGGTTTGGAAGTAATTTTGAAGAATGTTTTGTATGCTCCTAAGTTAAGGAGAAACATTATTTCCGTGTTCCTTTTTAAAACAATGTGGCTTTGATCTTAAATTTATAAATTGTGATATTCATGTTTTGATGAATGGCATGTTTTATTTTAAAGCTATACCCATGAATGGTATATATGAAATAGATCAAAGTGGTATGTCACATAGTAGTTCAATGTACAATGTCAACACCAAGAAACTCAAGAAGGACTTGGGTGATTCCTATCTTTGGCATTGTCGCCTTGGACATATAAGTAAGAATCGCATGCAAACTCTTCGCAAGAGTGGTATTCTAGAAACAAATGAGTATGATTCATTTGATGTATGTGAATCTTGTTTACAAGGCAAAATGACAAAGCAACCCTTTAATAAAACTTTTGAAAGGTCAAAAGAATTATTGGGTATCATACATTCGGATGTATGTGGTCCTTTTAGACCAATGACTAGGAATGGTGAAAGATACTTCATTACCTTTATTGACGATTATAGTCGATATGGTTATGTGTACTTAATGAAACACAAAGATGAAGCTTTTGAAATGTTCAAAGACTTCAAAACTGAAGTAGAAAGACAACTCAAGACCACAATCAAAGTACTTCGTAGTGATAGAGGAGGTGAATACCTAAGTGGTGTTTTTCAAGATCATCTTAAGAGTTGTGGAATTATTTCACAACTTACTCCACCTGGAACACCACAACATAATGGTGTGTCTGAAAGGAGAAATCGTACCCTATTAGATATGGTTCGATCGATGATGGCTAGAAGCACTTTACCTCTATCATTTTGGGGCTATGCTTTACTTTCCGCTGTTCGCATATTGAATATGGCTCCAACCAAGAAAGTGGAGAAGACACCTTTTGAAGTATGGCATGGAAAGGCTCCATCGCTATCATTCTTAAGAGTTTGGGGTTGTGAAGCTTATGTAAAGCAATACACCCCAAACAAATTAGAAGTCCGATCCACTAAGTGTATCTTTATAGGTTATCCTAAAGATGATTTAGGATATTACTTTTACGATCCTAGTGAGCAAAATGTTATTATTGCTCGAAAGGGTAAGTTCTTGGAAACTAAGTTCCTTGAGGAAGGAACTAATAGTAGAACAGTGAAATTTGATGAGGATCAAGAATCACAAGATGATACACAATTGGTTGATACTAGCACTCAACAAGAGGTTGTTGAAAGTGATCAAGTGGTTGATCAAAACACACAAAACGTTCGCAGATCTGGTAGAATTAGCAATCCACCTGAAAAATATGGATTTTTTGTAGAAGGTTGCTACGTGGTAGATTCGGATGAACCGACCACATACCGTGATGCAATGTCCAAGGATGATTGTGACAAATGGCTTGAAGCCATGAACGTTGAGATGCAATCCATGTATGACAACCAAGTTTGGGAATTGGTTGAACCACCACTCAACTCCAAAGCTGTTGGAAGCAAGTGGGTTTTCAAAAGGAAAACTGATATGCATGGAAACTTGGATACTTATAAAGCAAGACTTGTAGCTAAGGGTTTCACTCAAACTCAAGGGGTTGATTATGATGAAACTTTTTCGCCTGTGGCAATGCTTAAGTCTATTAGGATATTATTTGCCATAGCTGCACATTATGATTATGAAATTTGGCAAATGGATGTCAAGACCGCTTTCCTAAATGGATATCTTGAGGAAGATGTCTATATGGTTCAGCCTGAAGGTTTTGTCGATCCAAAACATCCTAATAAAGTATGCAAGTTAAAGAAATCAATCTATGGATTGAAACAAGCATCTAGAACTTGGAATCATCGTTTTGATGAAGAAATCAAAAGTTTTGGATTCATCAAGAACGCTGATGAGGCTTGTGTGTATAAGAAAGCTAGTGGGAGTATAATTACCTTCTTAGTATTGTATGTCGATGACATTCTACTATTTGGAAATGACATTCCAACCATGGAAAGCGTTAAGGCTTGGCTTGGAAGTAGATTTTCCATCAAGGATCTTGGTGAAGCTGCCTATATTTTGGGAATAAAGATCTATAGGGATAGGTCAAGGCGCTTGATAGGTTTGAACCAAAGTACATACATTGATAAGATCTTGAAAAGGTTCAAGATGGAAAACTCCAAGAAAGGTTTTGTACCTATTCAAAGAGGGACCATATTGAGTTCAGCTCAATGTCCAAGCTCAAAGGGTGAGCAAGAGACGATGAAACAAATCCCATATGCTTCTGCTATAGGATCCATCATGTATGCGATGATATGTACTAGACCTGATGTGTCATGCGCTTTGAGCATGACAAGCAGATACCAACAGAATCCAGGAAACAGTCATTGGATGGCTGTTAAGAGCATATTGAAATACCTTAGGAGAACTAAGGATATGTTTCTGATATATGGATCTGGTGAGGAGGAACTCGCTATAAAAGGTTACACGGATGCGAGCTTCCAAACTGATCGAGATGATTCTCGATCACAGTCTGGGTATGTGTTCACACTTAATGGAGGAGCTGTCTCTTGGAAGAGCTCAAAACAGGAAGTGGTAGCATTGTCCACTACAGAATCAGAATACATCGCCGCTTCATTGGCAGCTCAGGAAGCTGCATGGTTGAAGAAATTCATTACTGATCTAGGGGTGGTCTCTTCCATTCAAGACCCTCTAGAAATCTTTTGTGACAACGAGGGTGCGATTGCACAAATCAAGGAACCTCGTTCGCACCAAAAGACTAGACACATAGAGCGGAGATTCAACTACATAAGGGATGAAGTTGAAAAAGGAAAGATATGTATTCGCAAAGTTGGAACTGATCAAAATCTTGCGGATCCATTCACGAAGCTCCTAGAAAGACCGAAACATGAGCGTCATGCGAGTGGCTTAGGACTTCGATATTCTAGTAATTGGATTTGATCTATTTTGTATTTACGTTTAAAAGACTTTTGTAATTTAACTCTTTTATATGATTATGGAATCTTGAGTTAAATTCTAATTTTGCATGTTTAATCCATGAATAAGTTATCTTATTCTAAAAGTCCGTAGTCGATCACATTTGTGGGAACAAATATGAAGCAAGACTATTATGAACTAGGATTGGTGGATATTCATAAGGAATGAATATGGAGCATAGGTTTGCTGCCAAAGTTCATAGATATTTGTGGGATACAAATATTGGACTGACCCGCTCTCAATATTACTACATGGAGTCGATTGACCTGATCATTAGTAATTTTGAGTAAAGGAGAATTTCATATTATCCTTAGACCTGAGATGTATACTGGGTCTTGATTTTCACCGAGTATTACACTTTGACTCTCCCCTTCGCTATTCGTAAAAGATGGTACATAAGGATGAGCTCAGGTGGAGTATGAAAGTGATAGTGAGAGGCGTATACAGTCAAGATGGAATTTGTTCCTCTTATGTGTTGAGAGTTTAGATGTCTAAGGCCTGATAAAGTTGAATTGTAAAGAGAATGATCGCCTATGTCTCTTAGATCCAACATGACATCTAGTAACAAAGGGATATAATGATAAATTCACCTAAATCATATCAAGTAAGGGACTTGAAGGGATGATGTTATTGAATGGCACTTCGTCAAACACATTAGGGGTGGTGAACTGTTGTTAGGCGGTATTCACCACTTGCATTAATTTTCTATGTATCTCGTACAAGTGGGAGATTGTTGGAATTACGTATGCCCGAGACACATACTTAAACTAATGTGGCTAACTGTGTTTGATCCAAGTCGGGTCATACCCAATAACAAGCTAGACAACACCAAATGTATTCTTTTAACGATTTGATCATTTAAATGAATACCGAACACTACGTGTTTAGAAAATTGGTTTTCTAAACAAACACACTTGAGGATTCAAATAAATTATTTGGATAATTTGTTTATATAAACTAATTATTTAATTGGTTAAATAATTAAATAGATGTATGCACATTTTATGAAAATGAGTTTTATAAAATGAATGGAGAAGTTTTAAATGTTAAAACACAAAACAAAAAAAAAAAAAAAAAAAAAAACAAACAAAACCGGCCACCCATGTGGGGTGGTGGTTTTACCCAATCAATAACAAGATGCTCTATGTAACTTGTCTTGGGTTCCTTTTAATCCTCCATTTTCCCCATACATGCAAAGGGTCTTGTTCTTTGATATTTTTCAAGTGTTGTAACAAGCAAACAAACTCTCTCTCTTTCTCTCCAAAAACCCACGGCTCACTTGGGCATCATTTGGGAGTTTTGTGAGCTAGTTCAAGTGTTCAAAATCCTAGCAACTAGTTGGTGTTGTTGCTCAAAGCTTGGGGTATACAAAGCTTGAGGGTTTCTCTTTGCAACCTTGCCATTTGAAGACATCATCTTCTTCATCCATCTACATCTTCTTATAAGGTATAAGAAGGTACCATTTACATTTTGTAAGCATATTGTTCTTGTAATATTGATCCTTGTTCTTTGGGTTTTAGTTTTAACATAATGGTATGTTCATAACAAGTTTTAAAATCTAAGCTTCCGTTGCGTTTTCTAGTTAAATATGGTTAACTTGAACTTTGATAATCTTGTATAAAACCCAACATAAAGTCATCCAAACCATTACATTCCATAACCATAATTCTTGTCTTATCGAGCATTTATAGTCATTTAAAGACAAAACATAATCTTTTAAAATAAAACATCATAGCAAAATCTTCAGATGTCAGCTTCGTCCAACTTTGCCATGTGTCCTCCTCAAGCTACCTGCCTCATCCTACTCACCTGCGTGCATACTAAAAGTCAGCTACGCTGAGTGAGTTCTAGTTAATCACATAATCATACAATACCTTCTTACATTTCATACTTAACCTCTTACTTTCTTTCATACACACATAAGTGCATGTACTTTCATTCTTACCCTCATTCTTTCTTTACATACATAATCATACGTTTTAAAGAGTCTTTCGCCCTAAAACCTCACAGATATTATAAGGGTCTGGTCCCTAACATCACATATATTATTAGGGTCTGGTCCTAACATCACGGATATTATTAGGGTCTGGTCCCTACCATCACAGATATTATTAGGGTCTGGTCCCTACCATCACAGATATTATTAGGGTCTGGTCCCTAACATCACATATATTATTAGGGTCTGGTCCCTTTGTTCATGTAACTATACCGTACCTGTTCATACATACTTTCCTTGACAATACGTGCAATCTCTGAAGAGCGTTCACGTACCATCATCATAACATACATACATTATGCATACATCATATATTCACACATACATCATATCTTTCATCATACTTATCAATCATTTCTTAACTACCACCTGACGGTACATGCAATATCCGAAGATCGTTCACGCAGCGTCAAACAATCATCATACATAAATCATACAAGACATACACTTACCACTAAAGATAAGTGTATTAACTATCACATCGAGTATGAACACAGCCCCGAAAACAAAACAAGGAAGTGGGGCTAGAAACTCACCTCAATGCGGTTGCTTTCACCGTTTACGGTTATCCCCTTCTTGAGCTGTGCACGACTAACTGTATAATTATTATATGTTTCAGTAAACTATCACTACACATATCGCCTTTCTAGTTTAGTTATTACCCTCAACGAACGGGGGTCCGGGGGCAGCGCCCCAGGCAGCGGGGTTCTAGGGGCGGCAGCCCCTAGCGGGGTCCAAGGGGCAGAGCCCCTGGCTGGGGTCATTCTTTCAAAGTTCTGATTCGTTAAGATGCTCTTTAGCGAATTGGTGTTCATTCGTTACTTCTGTCCTTCATAACGAACTGGCTAATTTGTTACTTCATAACGAATTGGCCTTTTTGGTGAATTGGTCCATATTCATTTGGTCTGCTTAACGAATTGGTCTTCTTGGCGAATTGGACCCTCATAGCGAACCAGTCCTCATAACGAATTAAACCTTATAACGAACTGGTCGACATACGAATTGGACTTAACGAACTGAAGCTAGTTCTTCAGTCTTTCCTTAACTAATTAGTACACGAATCAAAGCTAGTACACGAATCAAAGCTAGTTCGTTATATTCCCTTAGACAAATCAACTAGCGAATCGCTTCTAATTCGTCAATTACTCCCTAGCGAACTAGGGTTAGGTCAGGGGATGTCAGAACATTCCCTGACATTCGTAACCTCGTATTAACTTTTCCGGCGCCGCCATTGCCGGAAAGCCGCCGGAAAAACGCGAACTCACCGGAAAAACGAGTTTTAACTCGTTTTTCGCAGTTTTTCGCCCCGTTCGATCCAAATCTGAGCTAGGGTGATCCCTAAGCTCATCATAGGTTCGGTTTATACCCGATTCCACCCGGATCTCGTGATTTAAACGGTTAAACGGTGTCGGCTCGTCGTTTCGCAACTATATCTAAAAGGTTAAGCTCATACAATATAATACTATCATTACCTCGGGTCGGTTCTCGGTTTCCTTCTTGATATCGGTTTAGAGAGAGAGAATCTTAAGTGTGTGTTTTGGATGGTGTAAGGGATATGTGTAAGTGAATTAAATGGAGGATTTAAGGGTATATATATTTTTGATCAGGGCCTAAGCCCATGGTCTTTCCTTCATTCCTCCATACCCAAGTCCATAACCCATATCCATTTACCCAACACAAGTCTATCTCATACTCTATTCAACTAAACCGATAACGACCCGCTATAAAATAAACGAACTTTATTTTATTAATATAACCGAAAGTAGGATGTTACATAAAACACGGATATGAACCAGAAGGATTTCTTTGGAAACCTAAGGTTGAGATAAAAGTGGAAAGAACTACTGATGTAAGAGATTACTCAGAAGAGAAGGATTATGTAGTTCAAGAGGATGACAATGCATCAAGTGAATCACAAGTCACAAACTCATTTATAAAAAGTCCAAGAGTGTGTGGATATAAAATAGATAACTTAGACAACCTTGAGTTGACTCATGAAGATCCTGAACCAACAACACTCACTTCTAGAGCAACCACTGAAATTGAAACTGATGAGTTGCAAGTTGAAATGACTTGCACTTCATCACCTAACTGATCAAACATTTTCTTTTGTGCAGGAACAGTCCACTTCACTGAATGACATTTGGTATATGGATAGTGGGTGTTCTAGGCACATGACTTGTGACAGGAGGTCACTTGTTAATTATGAAAAAAAGTTTGAAGGTCCGGTAGCATTTGGAAATAATGAAAATGGTGGAAAGATTGTTGGGAATGGAATTTTGACAAATGGAAAGGTTTCATTTGACAAGGTATTTCATGTTGAAGGACTGCAGTACAACTCGCTCAGCATATCACAAATGTGTGATAAAGGTTACAAAGTTGGTTTTGATGACTCACACTGTTTCATCTTAAAACCTGAATTTGTAATCCCACCTGAAATGATTATGATGATGGCACCTAGAAATGGCAACCTATATGAGCTCAACACGAAGGAAGCTGTTTTAAGAGGTGGTGCATGCTTTGTTTCCAAAGCCACTAAAAATGAGTCAAAATTGTGGCACAGGAAACTATGTCATGTGAATCTGAAGAATATGAATAGAATTGTTAAAGGTGAGCATGTCATTGGCTTACCTACAAGAGAGTTCAAGTTGGAAGATCATTGCAATTCATGCCAAAAGGGCAAGCAGCACAAATCTGCTCATAAGACAAAACTCATCAACTCAATTGATCAAGTACTTGAATTACATCACATGGATCTCTTTGGTCCTGTAAGTGTGCCAAGTATAGGGAAGAAAAGATATTGTCTGGTGATCACTGATGATTATTCAAGATATACTTGGGTTTATTTCCTGAGTATAAAGGATGAGACTGCAGAGTTGATTAAAGGCTGTGTGACAATGATTGAAAACAAACTGAAAAAGAAAGTTAAAATGATGAGAAGTGATAATGGCACTGAGTTCAAGAATGGAGTCATGGAAGAATTTTGCACAGAAAAGGGAATATTCCAGCAATTCTCAGCTCCAAGAACTCCTGAACAAAATGGTGTTGCAGAAAGAAGAAACAGAACACATATTGAAGCTGCAAGAACAATGTTAGCAGATGCAAATCTACAAGTTACATTTTGGGCTGAAGCCATCAATACTGCCAGCTATGTTCAGAACAGGGTACTTGTTAACAAAAGGCATAACAAGACACCATATGAAATTTTCAATAATAGAAAGCCCTATATCAAGTTTTTCAAGCCCTTTGGATGCAAATGTTTTCTTTTGAACACCAGGGATTACTTCAACAAGTTTCAAACTAAATCCTTGGATTGCTTCTTTGTTGGATATTCAACATACTCAAAAGCCTACAGAGTATACGTGAAAGACCATTTGAGTGTTATTGAATCATCTGACATCATCTTTAATGAGAATCAGTTCAACACAGTTGATGGTGCAGCATGGCTGTTTGATCATGAAAAATTGATAAGGTCTTTCAAGATTTATCCTGAAGACTTTGATGACTCATTCTACAAGCCCAGTGTATTTAAAGAGAAAAAGGAGAAAACATTGGACATAGAAGGGTTATAGAAAAAGGTTGCTAGCAAAGAAAAGAAGTATACATTTGTTAATGGTATCTCAAGTGACATTGTTGACCAAGAACAAGATAGTGAGAACAACCACAGTCCAGAACAAGATCATACAGATGTCAATTTAGACAATCAAGAAGTGAATAATGATCAAGTTCAGAATAAAGAGAACCCAAGAAACCAAACCATTGAAGAAGAAGCTGTATCAACACTTAGATTCCAACATTTGTTTGTAAGAATGAATATAGGAAACAATAGTGCATCTACCTCAAGACAGTACAATGAAGAAGCACCAGAGTTTCATGATGCTGAAACGGAATTGATCATTGAAGAACCAGATCTCAATGAATCAAATCTTGATACAACTGTGTTTGTTGATATGATAGTTCAAACACCCTATTTTGAAAAGAATCATCCCTCTGAAAACATCATTGGAGATATAAATGAAAGAGTTACAAGAAGTCACTCTGAAATAGCAAACATCTGTTTATACTCCTGCTTTCTATCCCAAATAGAACCAAAGAACATTGTTCAAGCACTAAAGGACAACAGTTGGGTGGAGGCAATTCAGGAGGAACTGGCACAGTTCAGAGATCTACATGTTTGGGATCTTGTTGATAGGCCAAGAAACAGGTCAGCAATTGGCACAAAATGGGTTTTCAAAAACAAAAGGGATGAGAGGGGTTTGGTGATTAAGAACAAAGCTAGACTTGTGGCACTGGGATGCCTTCAAAAAGAAGGAAAAGACTTTGAGGAAGTCTTTGCACCTGTTGCAAGACTTGAGGCTATTAGGATTTTTCTTGCATATGCTATCTCAAAGAACGTTAAGGTGTTCCAGCTTGATGTAAAGTCTGCATTCCTAAATGGAAAGATTGATGAAGAGGTGTATGTTGCTCAACCTCCAGGTTTTGAGGATCCAATGTATCCAAACAGGGTGTATATGTTAAATAACGCCCTTTATGGATTGCATCAGGCTCCAAGAGCAAGATATAATGAGCTGTCAAATCATCTTCTTGAAAATGGTTTCCACAGGAGAGCCATTGACAAGACTCTCTTCTACAAAAGAAAGAGATCAGATTTGCTGATATTGCAAGTCTATGTGGATGATATCATCTTTGGTTTAAAAAATGAACAAATGTGTATGGAGTCTGAAGGGGTAATGAAGTCCAAATACAGTGTGAGTTCTATGGGAGAAATGAACTTCTTCTTAGGACTGCAAGTTCAACAAAAAGCTGAGGGAATCTTCATTCACCAAACTAAATATGTGTAGGACATTTTGAAGAAGTCAAATGTCATGAATACAAAACAGCTTCAACTCCAATGGACACCAAAGAAAAGATGATTGCTGATGAAAAGGGGGAGCCTGTGGATGAACATGAATATAGAGCCAAAATTGGATCCCTGATGTACCTAACTCCTACAAGAGCTGACATTATGTATGATGTGTGTGTCTGTGCAAGATTCCAAGCAAGTCCAAAAGTCTCCCACATGAATGCTTTCAAAAGAATTTTTAGATATTTTAAGGGAAGACCCGACTTAGGAATCTGGTATCCAAAGAATAAATCTTTTGACCTTATTGCCTACACAGACAGTGATTATGATGGCTGCAACATGAGCGGAAGTCAACTTGTGGTGGATGTCAATTTTTGGGTGAAGCAAACAACTATTTCAATCTCAACTGCAGAAGCTGAATATGTTGCTGCATCTGCTTGCTGTGCCCAAGTTCTCTGGATTCAGAACCAAAGGCTGGATTATGGTTTGAATTTTCTGAACACTCCTATTTTCATTGATAATACTGCTGCATATTTTACTGTTAAAAATCCAGTGCAACATTCTAAGACTAAGCACATTGAAATTAGAAATCACTTCATAAGATATTGTAGTGAAAAAGGTTTGATTGAAATGCAAATAGTTGATACAAGTGAAAACTTGGCTGACCTGTTTACCAAGCCATTTGACAGAACCAGATTCAACTTTCTTTTGAAAGCCCTGGGAATGATCAGCTCAGATGAGCTCTGATTGACTATGTATGCTTAGTGTGTGTCTCTATGTGCTAAATTAACTATTCTTGATTGAGGTCACACATACTGAATGTTGATTGAATATGTTTGCATATTCTACTTTTTTGATGTTAACTGATTTGTGCTTATGTGATTATTTGTGCAATTTATGTGTCATTGACGCTAATGATTGATTATCAATTAACTGTTTTGGTGTTACGATAACTAGTTTGAATTCTCTATGATAATAAAATGCTTATCTGATGTCATGAGTAATCACTTGACTATGATTGATTGAATATGTGTGTTATCTGATCTTCTTGATGTTATTAGGATAGGATAGACTATGAATGTTAAAAATGTCTACTTGTTTTGATGATGTTAAGTATGATTAAGATTCGAATATGTTGCAACAGAGTTTGTGTCAAAATGAGTTTTATGACAAAATTAAATGATAAAAGAAATTTTCTAATGAATTTTTGCATAAATACTTTATTTTGGTCAAAACATGAGCAAGTTGTTAATGATGTTGAGACATGATAATACTATTCAGTTCTAAGCTTTGTAGAAGCTTAAAAGAAAATTTTCAATGAAAAGTCTCAAAGAGTTACTTTTGCTGAAAATTTTGTCATTTGCTCAAGTTGGAAAGGCATATACTTGTATATGATTGGTCCTGTCATCTGTTTTTCAGATTGAAAGGATAGCCATTAACTTAGAAAAACTGAAAGCATCTGGGAAATTGTAACTTGTTTTCTATTATTTCACTAAAAGTTTTGTCAATAACTCTGCTTTGAAAGGACATGTACTCACATATATGTTTGGTCCTGTTGACCACTTGTGGTCAAACAGGATAGCCATTTACCTGATAATTAAGAGACATTGGGGTGATTGAATATTAAACTGAATATAATTGGGAAATGATAGTACATTGACTACATAGCCAATAATATGGATTTATTAGGCTAAAAGGACTCTGAGTACAGTCATTAACATGTATGGTTGCTTTCTCATGAAATGTAAAATCTGAGGTGATATAAACATAAAGAAAATGCTAAGATTTATGTGGAGTTACATTGTTATCAATGCATGTTCCTAGATAAGTCCAATGTTCAACCTCACATATGTTTGTAAATTTGAAAAGAAATATCTTATAAATTTTTAAAAATATGTTCTGTCATTAAAAGTTTTTAAACAAAACCAGGGGGTCAAAGTCAAATTGGGGTGATCTGGAGAAAGCCAAATAAGCCTTGAGGATAGATAAGGAGCATCAGAACACAACATGTGTTATCCATTAAATTTCTGCAAACTTAATTGAAACTTAATAATATCACCAAAGAGATGAAAATCATGTTATGTCTAGACCTGCTGTTGACCTGTCTTTGTAGTCATAATAATGCTGAGGATGAAGTATTGAAAAAGCTACTTAGTCAATATGATCCCATTCTTGATATCTTTTCAGTTAAAGAAAGAAAAAGTTTTGAAGAGGAAAAGACTGAAATTTGATCTCTAAATGCATCATTTGCTCTTAAATTATGATCTGTAATGATACATAACTGACAAATATCTTTGACAAGTGGTTTAAGTCAAAAATTGTAGCATTTTACCTTAAATAGGTTGAATATGTAGGTTCGGGCAAGGTTTGATATTTTCTAACCTTCCCGGGCACAAAACAGTTGAATATGGTTGAATATGTTTTTTCGGGTAAGGTTTTATGCTTTTAACCTCTCGAGGCACACTTAGATGTTTTTATCTAAGTTTGTCATTTTCGGGTATGATTTGATGATTTGAAGTTTTTCAGGTAGACTAAACTATTTAGTTTAGTTCCCGGGCATACCTGATGTTTGAATATGATTATCCTAGCAAGCTTTGTGCTAACATAGGATTTCAGGGCAAGTTTTGAAACTTTAGAATATAGCACACTTAGGTGTTTTATGTTTAATTCCAAGCATGCTATGTGTTATTTGTGATTATGTTTTCATTGAAATTACAAGTGTTTCCAGGCAGACCTTGTCCTCCAGGCACACTTTATATTTCGGGTACACTTTTGTTACCCCAATATACTTGGTAATTTCAAAATTTGACTTTCCAGGTACAATTCTGCTAGATATTATTTCGGGCACACTTTATACTCTAGGAAGGTTATTTGAGTATACTTTTCTTAAGAAGATTGTTCGGGCACACTTTGTACTTTTATGAAGGTTGCTCGGGCACACTTTTATATCAAAGTATGCTTGATTGAATGTGTTTCTGATTCTGTTAGGATTTATGCTAATTTAGGAATTTTAATTTAAAATTGAGAAATTTATATGGGTATCTTAATTGATTCCTAGCAAGATTTCTTATTTGATAATTTTATACTTGAGTATCTATCTAGTGATTTACTTCTCAAGAAATCTGGTATTTCGTGTAAGCTTTCTTCATTAAATCTTGACTATAAATTACTTAATTTGACCAAGCATGGTTTGTAAGTGGAAGGTACCGGGCAAACTTTGTCAATTTAAATAATGAAAATTTTACCAAGCAAAGTTTGACATTTTTGATTGTATCAGGTAAGGTTTAGCTGTTATTGTTTTTAAATGGATAAGGTTATTATGTTTGACAGCTAATAATTCACTACGCGACAAATGCATTTAAAACCCACTTTCAAAACGTATATAAAAGGGAGTTAGAGATATTATTCAACATTATTTTTCCCTCTCTCTCTCTCTCTCCTTCCACTGCAACTGCTTATTCACAAAGAAACCTAAACTGACTTATCACATTCGTTTCTAATCCAAACCCTAACTCTAATAAGCCCTCTAATTCCGACTCAGTAAGCAATAATAATGTGTTTTCCGATCACGATTAGCCTATAATGGGTTTTGATTATGTTTTTGGGTACTAACACTCTGTTTTTGTGTCTAGGTTATAAATTTGTCGAAGAACAGGTTCTTGATGATTTTTCTCTCTTTCTTCTTCATTTTTATAACTTGAAATTACTTAAAGTTATGAACTTTATAACTAATTTCACTTTGAATATGTTTGATTGTGTTGTTCAGATATGGTAGAAGAAGAAGTTCAACCTAAATATGCCTTTGAAAAGAAACACAATATGTGTGCACTGTTGGAAGTCACACTTGATAATGAGCCTGTGTCAACGATGATTACTTGGATGGCTAGATACAATGTGAGTTTTGCTTTCACTGAGTGCCCGATCATCTATAGAAATCATTCACTCGATTTCTGGCGCTCCGGAAGACTTTTAATGACATAAATGGTGGAAGAATCGAAGCAACTGTTGCAAGCCATGAAATACATGTGACATAAAGAATGATAAGACGATACTTGCAGTTACATGATGATGACCATAACTCTATAAACTTCAATACAGCTCACCTGATGAGGATCTTTGAACAAACAATGGGATATCAGGGAAGTTTACATGATGGATAATTTCAAAAGTGAATGTTCCCTATGCTGTATAGATTCTTAATTCACCATGTGATACAGGGATTTGCTCCAAGAAAAGGATCATGGACTCTGATGAGTCGTGATTAGGAAATGCCACTGTCGATATTATATATGATCTGCCTTTCAATTTTTCAAAGATGATATTTGAAGGCATGGTGGGAAATTTGAGGAAGGCCAAAGTGGATAGATTAATGCAATACCCCAGATTCTTACAAATAATCTTTAACAGGGAATTACAAGACTTACCCACACTTGGCATTACACATCTACTGCAGAATCCCGACAATTATAGAAGAATTGCAAATCCGGGAAGTGCAAATATATATAATTCAAACATTCCGTTTGAAATTTTACCATGGTTATTGAACCATGAGTTGGAGATTATGCTAGTACCTGAGTTGAGCTCAGAGGAGGAAGAAGGAGAAGATGAGGTTAAAGGTGATAATGATGATTCTGATAATGGAGATAATGATGATGGTAATGAAGGAGGGGCTGGAGTAGCCATGAATGTTGATGTATTTGATCGGGAGGGGGGGGAACCAACCTTTACCACTTAACCAACCAATACAATGACCATCACAAACTCCACCACACCAACATTACCAACTAACCTACCTATTCAAACACCACCTGTATCACCACAAACTCACGACCAAACCACTCAATCACCTACCCAAATCTTAACCTTGAGCCATCTTGAAACAAAACCTCAAACATCCCCAACACCACTAACACCAACAACCATTAGCCCAATTCAAACAGATTCATTTATTCCAAGCCCACCCTATACACAATCACCACCACAACCCATTATCTAAACTCAAATTCCAAACGTAGAACAATCTGAACCTGAACACTTCACTACATCACCACCTACAACACCACCTACTGACACAGACCTATTTCAAAGAAATATGGACTTGATGTTAGAAAATGCAACATTGAAGAAAATAAATGAAGAAGTAACACAGTAACATGTGATGTTGCTAGATTAGTTGGTGCGTGCAAGATTAAGAATTCAAACCATGGAGCAGGATGTTGAGAAGACCTCAATTGACCCAAAACAGGGGGAGAATGTAAATATGCCAACTGATGCTATTGTGAGTGTTGAAACTGAAAAGGATACAGGTGTGGAGACTGTAAATGGGTTGACATGCATCCTGAATGCCTATGATGATGAGGAGGAAAGTGATGAAAGAAGGACGGAGGATGCTGATTATGAAAGAGATAAATCTGATGTAGGAGAGGAAAACTATGATGTTAATAATGAGATAATGAATGTTGTATGGAGAGAGGAGGAGTAAAATGAAGCAGAGGATGAAATTGAAAAGACTAATGAAGAAGAAAATGTGGCTACCTCTGATGTGGTTACAAATGCTCTATCGGAAACTCAAAATGATGAAATTAATATGGGAGATACTGCTACTGAGGAGCTTGTCACTGAAACTGAACAACCTGAAAGCTCCAAGAGGGTAGAGTTTGATCCTGATATAGAAGCAGTTGAAAAGGAGATTGATGATTATAAACAATCTGAGAATGAAGAAAATGAACAAACAATATTAGAAAAGGGTAAGGCAAAAGTGGTTGAAGAAGAGCATGTTGAGTCTAATCTTGAAAAAGACATTTTATTTAAAGATAATGAAGAAGCTGCCGCTGATGCAAGAAGAAAGTTTGAGAATGTAATAAGAGAGATAAGGGATAGGGAAATACTAGCCCAAACCCTAACAACTGAGGAGATAGTAGCACAAGAAGAGTTGATCAGTCAAGCTAATGTAGCCAAAGTAATTAATGAAGAGGTTGATGATCAAGATGTCATTGAAGCCTTGATTAAGTTGAAAAGGGTTGAGGTGGCAGACAACTCTTTAGCCATGGTGGTTAGCAAGTTTCAACATCAAAGTTAACCACCAAAGGAATCAATTGAAACTGCCAAACCAACCAGTGTGAATATGGACTTGAATGTGGAAGAAGAAATTGGAGAATCTATTGCCTCAATGGCTGCTAAGAAATGGGCTCAATAGATTGAAGATGACATTAGAAAGAACCCAGATGATTGGGAGTGTATAGATGATACCAATTATGGAAAGAAATACTAAAGAAAAAGGGACAAACCAGAATCATTTAAACCAGCTGAAAGAGCTGAGTCTGCAAAGAAAGGGAGACGGCATAACAAGAACAATTACTTTGTAGAGACCCCTGATGATGAGGAAAGTCCAATAAGGGTAATAACTTTGCAAACCTTAAGGCCTGAAGAACATATGCAAGGAGTGCCAAATGTGCCAATCCATGAAAATCCAACTCCTGATGAACCAAAGATAGATGCTGTTAATGAAACAAATGAGGAGGAGGATGAAGATGATGAAACTGATGATGACCATGATGATGATCAGGGAAAGGATGCTGAAGTTGCTAATGTTGTGTCCCACAAGTTACAGTGACTGATGAACAGAGGGCAAACATTGAGCAAAGTCATTTGGATGCTAAAAGGAGAAATCATTTGATTGTGAAACTAAGAACCTATGGCATAAGCTTTGAGAGCTTAGCTGATTTGAATGATGATGAACTGGAGAAAAGACTGAACAAGGAGAGAGATAAAATTGAAAGGTTGATACAACAAAAGAAAAGAGATGCTCAGAAACACAGAGATTATCTAAGGAAGCATGGGTATTCTGAAAAAGATTTGAGCCACTTCAAGCATGATAAGCTTCGAGATCTCTACAATAGTGAAAGAGAGAACGTAAAAGAAAAATATGTCAAAGAAAATGAAGAGATTGAAAAGATTGAAGCTTTGAAACAGAAGTATGGAGGTATGTGTGGTTGTCTATTGGAAAAGGGGTTGAAGCCTGAGGTAGTAGAAAAGTTATCAAAAGAATCAGTGTTGGATCAATACAACAAATTGAAAAGAAAAGAAAAATTGAAAAGGGTCCAACCTAAACCCCCCACTGAGTAATCAGAAAGTGAACAAGAACCTCCCAAAAGGAAGAGAAAATTGATGACTGTAAGGGAGAAACAAAATGTTCAAACTTAAAAAGAAAAATCAAAAGAAGCACCTAATGTTGAAACCCCAATCCCAGAGGAATCAAATTCTGAAACAACTGATGAACCTATAATTCCTTGGGAGAATGAAGAGATGATTAAGATATTGAGGGGTATAATGATAAATCAGAGGGGAATGGATGTAGCCACATTCAATGCCTTAGAAAAGGAAGATCTGAAAGAACTTTTCTATATTCAAAAGGCTGACTGGGAAAAGGCTCTAAGGGAAGGTGAGAACCCTAGAAGCTTTGTTGATGGAAACTTTGTGCCTGCAGGATTGTCAAAAAATCGTGGGATAGATAAGATGATGCTTATTCTCAATGAACAAGCACGACATGATCTTGTTGAGCTTGCCAATCTCTCACCTGAAATGGTAGAGTCAATCTACATCAATACTTTTAATTTGAGGCCTTGAAAACCCATGAAGTCTATTCCATTCAGGCCTCCAATCTCAAGAAGATATCCACAAGTAGGAAGAGGTGGAAGAGTTGAATCTAGTAGGGATGGATCCCAAAGAACAGCAAGACCACAATCAGATGTGGATCTTCCAAAAGAACTCTACTATGATTCTGTGTCTGAAACTCTGAAAGTAATCATGGAAAGCAGGCAACTGAGAGACATTGTTGTGAGAAGTGATTTTAATGATTATACTCAAGAACAACTGGAAAGAATGTCCAATCTCAATTTGAATGATTATAGAGATAGAAACAAGATGGCTGCATGAGAGCAAAATGATCTCTCCAAGTACTTAAAAGATGAAGCTGACAAAGGATTCACATTCCTAAAAAAAAAAAGACAAGCTGGAAAACAATTCAACTCCACAAATCAAGAAGGACAGCAAAGTTGAAGAAAATGGATAGTGCTTTAACGTATTACAAGTTGAATGTTAAAGATAAACATCCATTGTCAAACATGAATGCCTACATCAGTTCCGAAAGAAGAATGACACGCCCCAATTACACAGTTCAAAATAATGGTGTAATAGTTGAGATTGAATATAAAGAAAATGGTCATTATGTGCTAAGGAATTCTGATGGGAAAATACTGGGGATAATCAAAAGTGATGAGGATGTAACTTACATGCACACTGAAGATCTGATGGATATAAGGGACATGGTCATTCATGAAAGTCACACTCATTACCGTGTCCTTGATATCATTAAGCAAAGAGCAGGAAGTGTTATTGCAAATAGAAGACAAGCCTAGTACAATGCAAGAGAAAGACAAGATTCTTAGAGTAGGTCTTTACTTTGTAATGTCTTCTGACAACATCTGAATATGTAATTTGTTTATGTTTTTTGTTTATGTAATTTGACTTTGAATTTGATATGTATTTTCATCCATGTGTAAGTAACCGTAGAATTGTTTTGGGACAACTGAGGTGTTCCAATCTAGGGGGAGATTGTTGAGCAAGATTTGACCAAAAACTGATCAGATTGAAGATTGGAATCTTCTCAACCTCCTCAGAAATGACTAAGTATGGAACTGGGCACACCTTAGACTTCCAAGCAAGCTTTTACTTAGCCGGGCATGATATCTTGCCTTTCGGGCAAGGTTATCTTCTAGAAGTCTTCTTTAGTGGATATCCGGGCAGAGTTCACTCATGTGTGTATTGTCGGGCAAAGTTTACTATATCAAGCAGGTTTGTTCTTCATAGCCGAGTAACGTTTACTTCAGAGTAAACTCTTGGCTAACCAAGCTCATGAAGCCAAGTGATTGGAAGACCGGGCAAGGTATTCATTATAAATACAGTGATCCAAGCATGCTTTGATGTATAATGAATTATCTTAAGTATCATCTGGCAAGGTTAAACTCAAGAGGGGTACAGTGCTACCAAGCACACTTTGCTAATAAGCTATTTCCAAGAAAAAAGTTGAAGGGATCATTGAAGAACAAGGTTGCTAGTAAGGTTGTGTCGGGAAAAGTCTGTTACAATCAGGAAGATTGAAGTCTAGCCGGTGAGTACTTTCTCTTGCAAAATACTCTACGTAAAGCTTACCCGGAAAACTTTTCCCGGGCACACTTCATGGTTACCAAGTCGAACAAGGCAGGCAGAGCACAAAGTATACTCGGAGAAGTTTACTTCTACAAAGCCTACCCGGAAGACTTGTTTTACACTTAGGATTATTTTGAATATGTAATTTTAGTGTGTACGATATATTTAGGGTTTCTAGAAGGAATAACAGCTGTCCTTTGGTGTCATGCCTATAAAAGGAATATTTAGGGCACACTTAAAGAGACAGCCGTTCTTAAGATTGAACGGACAAAACTTTCCCGTCAAGAAACCCTAGATTGATTAACATTTGTATGATTTGATATTATATAAATGGAAATCTTATGAGTGAATCTTGTGTGTTAGTTAACTTTGTTTGAATCCTCAGCAACAAAATCGTTTGTTATTGATTCCGCCTTTATCAAATGGTTTTCTTTCTAAATATAGCAACCCGTCATTAACTCTCTTGTCAACACGTAATCGTGTGAGTTATGACTTGATTAGTGTAAGATCTACTTATGTGACACTTGTCAATTTCAGGTTAACTCCGTTAACTCAAACTCCGTCAATTCAAACTTAGGATCACTGGATCTATAACGCACATCTCATTACATTTAAACTAAGCCTTTAAATGACGATTGACAATTACTACATGTGTAGTCTTTCGGGATTTCACCGAAACGCAAACGAGTTGACGCAAACCATTGGTGAATAAACGAAAAACATCAAAACAATAATTATGTGATAATTATGTGTTAGACTTATGTGTTATGTGATAACATGGTATAAAACGCTAACTCAAGATGCAAACGAGTTAATTTAAGCTAGAAAAGTAATACTAAAGAGTTGAGGGACCTTGATGTAACATATTATTATATTATTATTAATAATATTAAACCCTAATCTCTTCCCTCTCTCTCTCTCTACCCGATGGCAGCCCCCCCCCTCTCTTGCGATCGGCAGCCAACACACACACACATATCACCTAGTTTTGACCTTGTTCTTCATAATCGGAGCATCCTACACTCGTTTCTAAGCATCTCTCACGTTTCCCTTGGCTGTTTCTGCGTTTTTAAGGTATAAATATGAAACCCTAACCTTGAAAATTATGTATTAAGTGTTTATATGATTGATTGTTGCTAGAGGATGATTGATTATGTGTTAGCTATTGATGTTGATGATCATATGTGATTTTGAACGGGGAAAGATTATTGAATCATTGATTGTTTGTAAACCCTAGAGGGTTACTACTGATTTCTATGATTAATTACGTGTATTACATGTTTTGAGATATGTCGTATGCTTAGGATGCATGTTAGATGATTGTTTATGCTTGCTGAGTTTTGACAGCAGTGATTGTTAAACTTGAACGATGTGTAACTTGTTGAATATAAAAGCAAACTAAGCTAATTATGAGTCTACAAGGTAGTACTCTGAGTCTAGTTTTCAGAAAGTCCAACCACACCTAATTTGGAGGTGTTTTGGTTAGTCAAATGATTTAAATGTGATTAAAGGTCAAAACTGGTACTGGACAGATTGTAAGTTATGTTTAGACAACTATAACGAATTGTTAATGTGGAAATTGGTTGAGGTTGTTAACACTACAGGGTGCTATGTTGAGTCTAGTTTCTATGAAGTCCAAGTTTGTAATTTTTGGACGAGTAAAAGTTAATCTTTATGATTTTACAAAACTGAAGTGCAAATCTGAATTGTGAGACCTGCTGTTAAGTTGTTTTATAAATATCATATCTCATGAACTACGAGACCAAATGGGTTGGTTCCACTTCTGGAAGTTTACTTGTTGAGTTAAGAACCTAACCCAATTGGTCTTGCATTAATTAGATTTTTCATTTAACGGGAATAACAAATAACATTCTGTTGCGCATGAATTTGACTGTTGTGAGTTTGCTGTAATGTTTTGATCATTGTGAGAAATCTATGTGGAATAAAAATACAATAAAATATGTTTCTGAAACCTAACACGTGTGCTTTTGTGAAGATTTTTGGTGAATTAATTGAGATACTATGATCTGCTGAATAGAGTAGTCTTTCAAGTAGAATTCTGTCGTGACGAAACTAGCTGCTGAACTTTGTGAAAATACATGAAACGTGCTTGTTGCTAGATAATTGTTATGTTTTGACCAAATTGCCCTTGCGGGGAAAAATTACTAGATAATTGTTATGTTTTGACCAAATTGCCCTTGCGGGGAATAATTGCTAGTAATGTACACTATTAACACGTGACACGTAGATAGTTGTTCACAAGATGTAACGTACACAAATGTGCTTGTTAAGTCACACACGATTCACAAACGAAACACGAAACGTATTTTGTGCATAGGTGTTATGTGCCGAGTCTAGAGACTCGATAATAGTTTCGACACTTAGAAAATCTCCTTGTTGTTTTAGAACGATAGCGAGAGTTTTTCTGTGACGCGCATCACTTGGGTGACTTGTTTTTGGGATTCTTCGCATACAGTGAGTTTCACTTTCCCCTTTTAAACTTTTAAACGCTTTTCACTTGGGGGAGATAACATACTCTGAAACGCTTTTAGATTTTGTTATGAAATTATATATCACTTGTAATGGATAAGTGGCAAACGAAACAATTGAAGTCCTTCACACATCGAACCGTTTAGTATTGGAAAATAGCGAGTCACTGTTGAGTAGTACTACTGGGTTTGACAAACCCCACCCAACGCTAAGCTCGACTGGAGGTCGAGTGGGTGTAATTTGGGCTAACACATTACCATGGTCGGGATAGACCTGGTGGCAAGGCACATGATAAACAGTCAGTTTCGGTGTCGAACACTTAGTAATACTTGCTTTATAGGCTAGCTACCTATAGATATATAATTGATTTAACACTATCTGGTAACGCAAAACGCTAAACGCAAAACGCTAAACGCTTTATTTTATATAAACTTGTGAACTAACCAACCTCGTGCTGACACTTTTAGTATGTTATTCTGAGGTAGCCGAGGCGGGCGCGCGGTATAGGATCATGCATTATTAGATACGCTATTGTTTATGCAAACTTGTTTTAAACTGTTATCAATTGGGTTTTAAGTCGTCCTGCGTGACGCAACATTTGTCTTATGGTTTTTACGCTTCCGCATTTATTTACACTTAAACTTTTTCGTGGCTTGAAAAACTTTATTTATGGTTTGATTATAACTAATGATTCCGATCCTGTTGGTTCACATCCTCTGACGGTAAAACTCCGTTAGTGGATTTTGAGGGTGTGACAACCTACAATCGGGGACCTGACATTTAATGTGCTTGTGAGTTTTCTTAAAATGCTCGTTTCGAGGATTGAGTCTCTTTGGGAATAAATTTGTACATATTTGTTTAATTTACACAAATTTAGGGGGGGAGAAAAATCAAAAAGTCAAAAATAGCGTGTGTGCGTTGTTTTCATTATAAAAAAAAGGTTTGATTTTCGAGATTCACTCTCGTTTAAAATTATGTCGGTTGCTCAAGTTTGAAGGACATATACTAGTATATGGTTGGTCCGGTGGTCTACTCGTAGACTCACAGGATAGCCATTTACCTAAACGGTGAAAGCATCTGGGGCGATTGTGATGTGTTTTGTGTTATGCAATATTTCACTAAAAATTATGTCGGTAACTCTTACCTGGAAGAAGATGTATATTCATACATGTTTGGTCTGGTTAACCACTTGTGGTCATACAGGACATCCATTTACCTGAAAGCTTAACGTGACCTAGGTGACTGAATTTTTAATACATGTGTTTTTTTGTAAATCCTTGGGAAGTGATATTATTATTTAGTTAACAACTTTTTAGAAGCTTCAAAATATTTTCAAATGAAAATTGATCCAACCTTTGAAAAATGATAGATAAATTGTTTTTGTGTGCCTAACGGGTGAAGTTATTAAGTTTAAAAGGCTCTAGAACAGTCATTGATTTGTATGGTAGCTTTCCATGATGCGTAAAAGTTGAAGTGATATACACTAAATTTGCTAAACTTGCCGTGGAGAGTCATTTTGTAGAAATGTGCATGTCTCCATATACATCTCTTCGAAGGATTGGCAGAAAAGCTATTACCCAGTCATACACGATCACGTTAGTTTCTTGATCACCAAAAATATTATGTTATTAAGTTATTGTTAAAAAAAGGTACAAAAGGGTTTATTTTATCTTATTAAAATATTTGTCTTAAATGTTTTAAAAGCTTAGAGGGTCAAACTAGAACTACAGAGATGGGGGCACACAAGTAAGTCATGTCATGTCTCGAATGAAAAGCATTTTAAGTCCACTGGCTTGTAAGTCCAACGTTCAACCTTAAAACTTTAATTATTGCTCGTTTATCTATAAAAACCTTTTGATCAACCACTAGGGGGTTGGAGTCAAATTGGGGTGATATGGGGAAAGCCAAATACGCTTTGAGAAGAGATAGGAGGCATCGCAAGTCCATAAGTGATGTCCATCTAAGCTTTATGCCGAACTGAACCTAACTCATATCACTAATGCAATGAAAATCTTGCAAAGTTTGTTATACCTGCTATCAACTTGTTTCTTTATGTCATAATAACGCTGAGCATGAATCCTAGTGACAGCCTTTTAAACAATATGATTCCATGTTTGGATCTTCCCATAAAAGGTGGCGTTTTTACAAAAACTAAAATTTGATCCCAAATTGACAAAATTCAAGGGGGTTCTTTTGTACGTTAATATTATTTGTATTCCTTTTATTTTTTATTTTATATAATTTTGTTTGTTTTTTTCTCGAAACTACTCTCCTCGGAACGTGTGTTTTGACTGGGTCCTTTTAAATGTATTTTGTTTAAAATTGGTTTTGGGCTGGATGTCGTTTATATGGGTTAACGTGTTTTTAGGCTGACTAATTGTTTAGGGCTTGTTTAGGGGTTCTCGGCCCATTAACGATGGGGTATAAGTTGCCCCCAACCTCCATTTTTGTTCTCAATTTTTCAAAACCCTCCATCTCTCTCAAACCATCTTGCCTGCTGAGAACTGTATTCTACATAATTTAATCACATTCAGCTGCTATTACTATTCATGTTTTTTAATTCACAGGTAAATAAGCAAAGGCTCAAGCTAATGTGTTTGTTAGATTTGTGTTCCTAATGTATTTGGCAGATAAGTAGTTTGATAATACAGACAGACGAAGCAACATGGGATTAGTGATTTATGATCTCGATTCGACGTATCAGGGTTAATTGTTGGGAATTTCAAATGAGCTTGTTGCAGGTTTCATGGAGTTTTCAGCCTTCTTGTGAAGACGACACACAATCCAAGAAGAAACCCAACGGGTTTTCGGCCTCCAGCTGTAAACCAGTTAAAAGGATCATGGTTGACTTTCATTGACCGAGATCTCCTGGCTCTGACCGAGTTGACATAAATCGCTGGTCTTGACCGAGAACTCATGTTCTCGGTCAATGTCGTCAGGGAACTCCTATCTTTGACCGAAAACCCCTGTTTGACAAATCTCATGTGGACAGAAAACTCACTATTAGGCTTGATTAACTTGCAATACTGTTATCTTTGATCTTATGGGACAACTAATTGTTGGGCCTGATCATTATGGTCCAATCAATAAGCCCGTTGTTTTTAAAATTAATTAACTTGGCTAACTTACTTTAAAAACATTATAAGTATTATCATGTTTACATTTACTAACTTGATTTGTTTGGTGATTACACCTCCGTTAAAGTTTGTGGATACACACAATATCGCTGGATACTTATTTGATCCACCATTGGTCCACAAGAAATTCAAGTCTATAAATGTCGGCCTCAACACTTGCAAGATTTCTCACGCACTACGAGAAAACCCTGTCATATGCAGGAAGATGATCACTGATTTTTGAATAATGCTTAAATCAATCAACGAAGGCCAGATGGAGTTGTGTCGATAGACTCCAATGTACAAAAGTGCTTCTGTTTGGTGATCAACCTGATTACCCGACAGAATACTCTGCTACAGTTGTCTCTGAGATTCTCACCAGGATGGGTTATGAGGGTACTTATCCTCTAGCAATCAAGAAGTTATTTCACCCATATTGGAGGTTTTTGATACACACGTTCTTCACATGCGTGTCGGGAAGAAAAGGGGGGTCTGACGAGATAAGTCATATTCAGATGTCTGCTATCACTGCTTTGATCATGGATTGGAATTACAACTTTTCCATGTTTGTCTTCATTGAGATGATGATCAATCAGAAAGGGAAGAAGAAGGAGATGTTTCTCATATATCCAAGATTCCTACAGATGATTTTCGACTCACATTACACCGACCTCGTCAAATCCGTTGATACTTTAGATATGAAGTGGATGGGACTCAACTCTTTTGGGTTCATGAAACAGTCGAGGAAAGGCTCCAAGATTATCTATCAGGGCCTTCATGCTTTGGAAAAATTTGGCAGATTTGCTAAAACTGAAGTTGTACAATTTATAGCTCAAGTTGTCGATGAACATGTGACACCAGTTCAAAGGCGTTATGCTACCTTTGAGATGAGTTCAGATGAAGGAGAAGAGACAGAACACCGTGAGACAGATACTGCTATAACTGCTGAGCAATTAAGTGATTTTGAAGCTTTCAAGGAATTATTACAATCAACTACTCTGAAGCCTCATCAAGCATTTGATGTAAACAAAGAAGATGATATTCTCAAGGAACCAACCAATGATCTCATTCCACGAAAGCGCAGAAAGAAAGATCCGAGATTGAATGTGCTGGTTCCTGAGACTGAAACAACAACCACAACACCAACAACAACCGCAACCGATAGCCTACAACAAGAAACTCACCAACCTAAGTCACATGCTCCAGAGACTCAAGTTGAACCAAGTGCATCCACTGCAGAGCCACTGATTCAAGATCAGGTGTTTGATGACTTTGCTTGTGATTTTGATTTTGAGTCAGATATTCCACACACCGATGAGGCTGATGTACCATTCACTGATGCTCCCTAAATGAATCAAGGTCAGTCAAGTACTGGTGTTACTTATAAGGTTGCTCAAATTCTTGCCATGCAAGAAAAATTTCTACTAAACAAAGGCAAGGGTATTGTGCTTGAAGATGCTCTAGTTGATGTACAAGCTCTTCAACGCCGAGTCTTTGAATTCGAAAAAGACTCCGTCAATAAAGATGTACACATTCAAGAATTGGAAGCCAGCAACACTGATAAAGATATTTTCTTTTGATACTTTTGGTTTTTTGGCTCCACGGGCTGTAAATTTTTTGAGTAGGGTTCAGCGTGTCATACACGGAACCTCTTCAACTCCTAGGTCTCAAAGATTCGTTTTTAGTAGGATTAGATTTGCTATTCAAAAGGGGGTAGCGGCGCAGCTTGTTGCCCGTTTGCCTGCCACTTTATTGTAATTGTTTTCTAGAAAAGTTTTGAGCTAATTCCTAGATTAAAGAGCTTCAATCTAGCATGGGAGAACTAACTGCCTTCTATCTAGATCTCCAACAAGAACTTGTTCAAAAGTTTGGAGATGAGTTCAAAAGCAGTACTTATAAGGTGCCCAACGTTGATCAAGGTGGTAGCTCTACTATTCGCCCAACAGAGAACATAGATGAGTCTGAGACACTGACAAAGTATATGGATTCACCACTAATCTCCAAAGAAAAATCTGATAGAGTTCAGAGAAAGTTGCTGGTGATGAAAAACTCCAATCAAAATGTCGAATCATCAGATCATCCAGACAGATTCATCGTCACTATTCCTAAAGGTTTTTCAGATAAATATGGTGATCATTCGGGAGTTGTGTCATGGGGCTTCGATGCTGAAAAAACATCTGGTGGGTTAAGAGGAAGTCCGGGACCACTTAGTATTATAAGAAGATGAAAGACTTTGGTTCTTGGACTTATGTGGATCTCAGTGATTTGATAATCTCTCCATTCCACAATCCATCCAATGACAAACGCGGCAGGGATTTCTGGATCTTTCTGAAAAATCAAGTTGATCGAGGCTTTCCGACAATGCCAACTGCTGAGTCGTTCTTGTAGAAAGCAAAGGGGGTTATGGATCTGAGAACAGGAAAGAAAATGGTTAACTTCATGTGGCCTACTACAAAGAAAGCTACTCATATTCCTGTACCTGAAGCGATTCCAGATGGCACTTTGGACAACATGAGGTTCTGGATGTATGATAGTATAACTGCCACAGTTGTTGTCAAATTACAGAAGGGCAAAGGGCAATACAGATTTGTTGATCCAAGGGATTTGTTGAAGTTTGGAGAGAAGGATATCAAGACTCTCAGCGCGTTTCAAATAATAGCTGACCCAATATTTGAAGCGGTCGCAAAAGAATACACAAGCATGGTGGCTTCTATTATCAGGTCCAGGTTTTGGGCTGGTGCATTGAAAGATGCTGACATTGATTACATGGAACATGATTGAAGACCAAGTTACAAACCAAGTGGGAGATTGTTGGGCATAGATTAGTTTGGTTTGTACTTAGTCTATGTGTGTGTGTTTGGGACGCGTATGTAAACCGAGATCCCTTGGGATCTTGGTGGGCTTTTGGTTGTTAATGGGCTAGTGTGTTGGTTCCCTATATATAGAATGCATTGTATAGGGTTTAGGGTTGTTCATCGAGTTGTTTTTGTTTTGGCCGTCTAAGTGCTTTACTAGACGTGTTTGTATTCATCGTGCTTAAGCACCTGACGTATAATAATACATGTGTTTTGAAGCAACTATAGTAGAAACTCGATAAATTAATACTCGATTATTTAATAAACTCTCGAAGATAATATTTTTTGTCGGTCCCGACTCGGGGATAGGGTGCTAAATTAATAATTCTCTATAATTATAAGATAATACATTTTTATAATTTCTTTAGACCCCTTATAAAATATAAATTAATAATTCCTTATATATATCATATTACATGAATGATTTATGAAGGTTTCTTGAAAAATGACTCAATTGTCATTTGTTTTTTGTTGAAATCAATTTCCCCTTGAATCTCGTCTCTAATCTTCCTTAGCATGGTAAGAACTTCTGGTGTTGTTTTCTCTGCATTGTATACAATAATTAAGTGGAAGCTTGAAAGGTGTTTGTAAACTAAGTATTCTACTATAAAGTAATAAAATATTAATTAATATATAAATTAATAATTATTAATTTATCGATTAATTAATAACTCTTTTAGTTAATAAATTTTTGTGGTCCCAAGTGTATTATTTTATAGAGTTTCTACTGTATTGTGTTACTCGTTTGTGTTCTTTAATCACCTAGTATTGGAATTCCGCACCAATACTTAGTATATTGATATAATAATTGTAGTTATCCAGATTCGGGACTTACACAAATGAATACAAATAGCACCCGAAATTGAAGAATGTCACAGTTTCCCCAACTTTTTTGAAATTTCGTCACGAAATTAAAATAACCTCAAAGAAAAATAATTACTAACGAATGTCGCTTTTAGTAATACAATTGCATGAAAAATTTTAAACAAAATAATAATGTCAAATCCTTGCATGATTCGAAAAACGCTACAAATGAGAATCATAATAAAGGCACTTATATATAGGATATACCGGCGGTGTATCTACCATGCCCTTATCATAATTCGCATTTCTACCGTCTTTCCGCTATCAACCTTGAGTCTTAGTTATCGCACACAACCGCACTTATTATGGCTTCCATACGGGATTTCGATAATTAAGTGTGCTACCATAATTATGTAGATCGTCGTATGGTCCACATGGTTTAAGAGACATAGGTATTCGAAATGTTAAATATTAGAAACGTACATAAATCTGTTGAATTCTATAAATATTGATAAACCAATACCAGCGGTTGAAAATTTTGGGTTTGACTTTTAAGTAAGTAGGAAGATGGGATAAATAATTGAAACAATTAAAAGAGATAACCCAATAAGTGAGTACATGAGGCCAGGATAAACAACGTTACAATTAATAATAGCGTACGATGAGTTTCATATGTGAACAAACTTAAGGTTATTAGCAATTGAGAATACTATTGCATGAAATAACATGGGAAATGTGGTGAGTTCCTTGGGGTGACGCATACATGTATCAAACATAAATAAAATTTGATTAACTTGACAAAACGATCGATGAAATGTGATAAAAACGTGAATACGGCCACTATTGTGAAACCATTTATATAATCGTCATTATAGTAATGGTTTCTAATAGTACCAAAACTTGCGAACAACCACACATTGGCCGCTTAATAGGTTAAATGAAATGATCTAGAATTATACATAGAATCGTGTTTCACTTTGAAATGCATAAATTCTCAAATATGAATAACATAGTCATGAAAATATCGTTTAAATGATAAACGGAAATTTTTTTGGCGAACTTGAGGTTTTGAAAGTATTACACAAATTGTTATTGAATAACTTGAATTCGGTCATGAATAATCAAAGCTCAAAATGAAATCTCATGTGTGTAATATTACTATCAAAACATCTCATCAGTTGAAAAAAAAATCGTAAAGAAAAAATCAGTAGACTCGAATAAACGATGCAATATGTATGTCACGTATCATACACCCTTTCGAAAATAATTGAGTGAAATTGAAGATGAAGTCTTAAATAAAGTCGTTCAATCGTTTCCAAGAAAATGTATATAGTAACAAACCATCGCGGTAACGCGTAGCTGGAGATACATTTTGATCATTATCAAATGTAAATCTTGTAAGCCAAATTGTTAATGGAATTTGTATACATAAAGCTGTTGTGATGAAAATAATTTATGAGGAAATGATGATTGCGTTAATAAGAGTTAATAATTCGCAAAAATCGTTATCAAACAAAAATTTGAGTCACAATATCTAGTATAAAGCATTTATAAATGCGTCCCAAAAGTATTTGTAAAGCCATGATCATTGTGTTTATGCAAAATAAGGAAAGTTGTAAATTGTTATTGAATAAATATCGCTTTCAACAATCAAAATAAAACCTCGTATTTATAAAGTTATTAAGAGACTTTTCACCTTAGCTGACAATATTTAAAACCTTGAAAACATTCATATAATCGTTTATAATCTCTTTGAAAACAAATCCTCATAATATAATTTTGTTGTCATGACAATCTTAGATTTTTTTTTTCAAAGATGATTTATAATATTTGGATATAATATGTAAATCGTTAATCTTGAACGAGTTTATAATCTATAAAGATTATTTGATCACATGAGGTTGTTATGAATATATTAGTTGTATATATATATGTAAAAAAATTACGAGATTTTATGGAAAAATGAAACTTGCGTGTGTATGGATAGATTTTTGGCTTGAATAGGGAATGCTTTGGAAATTTGGTGAAGAGTGAGTGTGTTTCGGTTGGGTTGCGTAGTTGAGTTTTCTTGAGTTGGATTGTTGGGGTTTGTTGAGTTTAGGTCGTTTGAGTGGGATAGGCTTAAATGACTTATGTGATTAGTGTTTGGGCTATTTGGATGAGGTTTGCTTATTTGAGTTCGGGTTAAGTTGATGAGTTGGATAAGTTGACCTTGACTAGTTTGGATGAATTTGGTCTGTACATTTATTTTGCAAGGATTGTTTTGGGTTACTATTTTGATATCAACTCTATGGTTGGATGGAAACGGTGTGGAGACATGGTTGGTGATTTAACATAGCATGGGTCAAATGATTGAGTCATAGTTGGGTAAACTTTGGTTTGTATATGTTCAAGGCATTTGTGAATGTGTTTGTTAGTGTTTTCGAAGTATTTGGATAGTGGGTTTGGCAGGTTTTCAAGGCGTAAAAGCATCGGTATTTAGGGCTTTTTGTTGGGTTGATGTTGTCGGCTTGCATTTGCATGGGGTTTGAGTTGGTGCGGGTATACTTTGGGTGTTTAGGTTTCGTTCATTTTGGGGAACGATTTGAGTATGTGGGAAAACTTTTGAAGTGGAAGGATGGTTGGTTTAAGGTGGTAGTTTGAGAAGAAATACGGGTGTTTGGGAACTTGTGGTTGCGTTTAGGGAGATTTTTTACTAATAATAAGTATTAAATTGAAAATATCATAATTTATAAATAACGTTTGAAACATCCCTGAAAATATTTTTGATAACTAAAATTACAAGTTAATATATATATATATATATAAATATATATTATATAAATAGAATTTTTGAGATATGAGCGTGTGAATCACACAATATTTTTTTGCTAAAGGTTTTCCATTAAAATGAGAGTTGTTACGATACGTCAGGTCGGCTTAGGTTGTAAAGTAATTTACGAGAAAATTTTGAAATAAACCAACCCGCGTAACGTAACTCGTTCTTGGAATGCTTAAAATTAAGTAGTGGAAAATATCACGGAAAAACTAAGAAAATAAAGTTTGCATTTTAAGGTTTGTTGTAGAAATAAAAACCAATTGTCATGAGTAAACAAAATAAATTTTATTTATAAAGATAAAAATAAAATTTTGCCTATGCGGAATTTAAAATAAGTGAATTGAATGTCAAAATTTGCTATGAGGTATCAATGTGAATGATGAATGTCGTTTTGGGAACACGAATTTGTGTAATGAAAATTACCAAGTTCGTTATTAAATATCGTATAACGAAAATATCATTGTAAGTTAAAATAACCGGCATTGTGATTCGAGAAATCGAATTAAACGATTTTTTTCTTTAAAATAGAATTTCTATGAAGTTTTACATGACAATATCAAGAGAATTACAAGCTATAAGTTTGTGAATTTCTTGAAAAATCAAGGCGAAATTTCCATAATAAATTTTAAAACGAGGAAAATCGTATGATGTAGATTTTATTTGTGAAAAGTTATAATGATCCATAAATTGCATAATGGAAATTGTTATGAAAATAGTTATGGGGTAATGAAAATTCTACCATGTGTATTACATAATATAGTGTAATTAAAACGTCGTGAGAATTTAAGTAATCGATTTTGTGAGATGATAGTTTCAAAATAAACGGGATTGTTATAAAAATAAAATTTTATGATATTTTGTATGAAAACTTTAAAGACAATTTTAAAATCTATATAATGAAAATTTACTTGAAAATTTAAGGTAAAATTTATCATAAAACCTTTTTTTAATATGATAAAATTCATATGATAAAAAATGGGTTTATAAATAGTTTTAATGAAAAAAGATGCCATATTAAAAATCACTATAAATAGTTTAAAATATATATTATTATTACTTTTTTTTAAACTTACATTGAAGAGATCGTAATAGATGAATTTTTGTAACAAAATCACGGTGTGAAATCAAAATGAGAAAATTTGTATAAAAACATTATCATGTGAAATCAAAACATAGTAGAATGAATCATAAAGGTCAAATAGAATTATATAAATGAGAATTTTGTGACGAGAATTTATATGACAAAGTAAAAAGGAAAAATTGTTTAAATCTTTGAAATTTGTAAATAATGTCTGAAGATTTAAAGGCGGAAAAATCATGAATGAACCACCATGACTTGATATTCCGACACTAAAAACATTTTTACAAAAAAATACCTTGTTGGAGTCTAAACATGTGCACGTACAACCGCGTCTTTTTCATGTTTTCGACTCAAATATTGACTGTAACAAAAATAATAAATCGGAATACAACGTCATGTCAAAACACTAGTCCACGAACCACCGTGGTTCTATTGTTTCAACACTGGAAATTAGAATGGCGACCGGGACGCTCGCATTCGACAACTAAAAGTGGTCATTTCATATGAGACAATCTTTAAGGAGATTTGAAACAACGGGATCCAAGTTAAGCTCGTGATCCATAAAACACAACAAAAACTAATGTTTTCGCGTTTTAAGGTAAGGATACCTTGGAGTACTATGAAAGTGTGTGTATGTGTATATTTATGATTTAATGAAATAAATAAGTATATAAATAAACAAGTGTAATGAACAATCGAGTAGGGTAAACACGTCTAGACAACACGTATAAGGACCCTAAAGCAAAGACTATACTAGGTCGTTACGTCTAACCACCTATCCTATAGTCTTGTTGCTTTGGTATCAATCAGTCACACCACGACCAAAGGCGGCGGAACATTCCGCGGTGCAATGGATTGCATAAATACACAAGACGCTATTAAAGCGACAATATTTAATCAACTCATTTTATTTCATAAAATCAATAAACAACACATCATCTTCATACAAAACAAATTGAATACTAGTTAACAAATATATGAATTGTTCGTTTTGCTAATACGGAGGATGTCAGTGTTTCGAGTCCGCTTATCTCCAACTCGTGAACTTAGCCGATACAAGGCTATATGACAGCACCCAATTTTTCCGATTCGGCGGTTCGATCACTTCCTCTCGAATGATGAATCCCGTAATTCTTAATTAAAGAGAGTACATTGAAATTCATAACCCTAATAGTCTTGATAACATTTTCTGTCAAGCCCTCGAGTCAACAAATGTTAAACCTGTAAAATTTCATAAAATAAAGTTTGTCAACACAAAGGTTGGTGAGCAATTTCATAAGTTTGAGCATATAAGTATATAGTAAGAAAGAGCCACAAAACTCGTATACGAAACAATAAATAAAAGCAAGAACTTGGATAAATAGATATCGCTAATACATTAGCGACACCTAGCTATAAGGGGATGCCAGATAGTCTAGTATTTTATAGTTATCGTTAATTGCAATACGTTAACGACACCTTGCTATAAGGGGTTGCCAAATAGACTAGTATTTTATAGTTTCACCAACCAAAGGCGATAAACACATAGGCATATAATCATGTAAGCATAGAACACCAAATCGAGCGATTATTTAAGTAAAGTACTGTCCAAGGAAGGTAGTGACTATCTTAAACTGATCATGATGAAAAAGGAGGATATTGTAAAAATCTATTAATCAAAAGGATATGTGAGATGGCCCCAACCAAAAAAATAGTATACTTTAAGGTCTTCCACATCAAGAGTCCCAATCCGTACTACCAGGTCCAACCAGCAAAGACAACAAAGACCACCTTCTAGTGTGGATCTACCAAAGAATCTTTATTTTGATTCTTGTAACAAGACACTCAAAGTGATCATGACCAGTGGTGAGCTGAAGACGACTATATTCAAAGATGACTTCCGGGTCTTCAACAAAGAACAGATAGAAGAAATGGCAAATCTGAACCTGTATTATTATCAGCAGAGGGAAGGGTTTGCAATACAGTAGATGAATGACCTATCAAGATACTTGAAAGAACAATCCAGAATTGGATTCTCTGCTAAACAAGAAAAGAAAGTTGGAGTACTTTGAAGCTAAAAGAATGAAAATGCAGAGAATGATGAGTGACATAAAATGACTGAACTATTTTCTAGAAAATCCAAGAAAGTCACAAATACCTATGATACAATTAAGGAGTGCATTAGTATGAGAAGATAGATGACCAGGCCAAATTCTGAAGTTCAAAGAAATGGAAGAATTTTTCATATATACTATAAAAAGAAAGCACATTATTTTATCTTGAGAAGTTCTGAAGGTGTGGCCCTGGAAATCATTGAACATGGCACTGAACATGAATATCTTCATGTGGATGATTTTCTTGAAATAATGAGGTGGAAACTTCCAGCTCAACATATATTCCACCGGGAGATATCCATATCTCAACAAAAAGGCTGCTGCTGTAAGGCTTAAATAAAGATCTGAAGCAGGGAGCTCAAGAAGATGAAGCCTTTTTGTTTTTTATTATGTTAATTTTTTTTGTAATGTCCTTGAGAAAGCATTTTAATATGTAATATTTCTTTAAGTAATGTAATTTATTGCTTTAAAATTTTGATGTTTATTTTTAGAAAAGTGTATGTAACCTACAGGTGTTTTGGTGCATCTGAGTTTGTTCCAATCATGGGTGAGATTTTGGGGATCATGGGATATTGGAATCTTCTCAACCTCCTCAAGAAATGGCTAAGTATGGAATTCAAGCAAACTTGTCACTTCGAGCAAGCCTATAACTTATACAAGCAAGGTATCTTACTTTCGAGAAAGGTTATCTTCTTGAATTCTTCTAAGTGTTAGTTCGAGCAAACTACACTTCAAGGTTGTTCTTCAATCAAGCAAGGTTTGTTTCAGAGCAACCCCATGATATATCCAAGCTTAAACCAAGTAATTTGGTTGGACGAGCAAGGTTTTAATAAATGGTGATCTCAAGCACACTTGAAGGATGTTATGATGGAATTATTCTAACGAATTTTACGAGCAAGGGTGAACCTAGAGCAAGCTACAGTGTCACCGGCACACATAGTATGTCTGAATAAGTTAAAGAAAAAAGGTTGAAGAGATCAAGAAGAACTGGTTTGCTCGAAGGATATTATCGAGAAAAGTTTGATATTATCATGAAGATTGAAGTCTGCTAAGTATAGCTTGCTCGGAGAACTGTTCCAAGCACACTTATGGTTACAAGGTTTGCTCGACAAAGATAAAAGCTTACTCGAAGACCAAAAACACTTGTAATATTTTGAATACGTTTGAATATGTTTTGTACCAATCATTATGGTTTCTAGAAAGGTTTCAGGTGTGCCTATTTAAGTGAAGTTTAGGTTACATTTATGGAGGACACACGGTGAGCGAATATTGAGTGATTTGACGGATGCCAAACTTTCTTATGAAACAGAATATTTCGTACGAAAAGTATCCTCCACCTGACATTCCACCTAGAAACCCTAGATATTTTCCTAATATTCTATGTTAATATTAATGGAAATTTTTTGAGTGACTTGTCCTTTTTTTGGTCATATTTGTGTTATTTGAGCAACACCTTGATTATCACTGATTCCGCCTTTGATGTTTATTGGGTTTTCACACTAGCATCTTTTGTAACCGTCTTGTCAACATTCAATTGTTAGTTGCGAGGTTGATAAATGAATAATCGATCCTGAAATCTTCCTTTCTCCTCTCTCTTCTTTCCTAGATGATCAAGATCTTCATCACAAATATACTTGATAGCTTCAAAGTCCATACCATGTCTTAAAAAGAGCAATGATCCTAGGATCCTCCATCCTTGCCTCAATATTCTCCATATGCATATCAGTCTGATTGATTTTGAGGTGAGCTATGTTCAACATCTTTGTCTATTTCTCCTTCACCTTCTTCATCTTCCTCTAGATCAGACAGATCCTCCAATGCACCTATTTGAGGTTCATTGACGTCCATATTTTCATTATGCTCATACTCCTCAGGTTTCACCATTTGCAAAGGGATTGCATGAATGGATTCTTCTACTGATTTCTCCTTCTCTTTATCCACAATTACCTTCATCTTTTCAATTCTTCATTTCTTTAATGATTCCTCAATGTTTGGAATGTTTTGCCCATATCTTTTTTTTTCTTGCATACTCTATCATATTCACAGGCCATTCATTTTCAGCAGATCTAATATTTTCCAATAAACCAGGAATCACCTTACCAGATGATGCTTTGGCCATTTCCTCCTGTATCCTCCCAGCATCATGATCAACCACCAACTTCCTATACAGAATATCTTAAATTATAGGTTCAGAAGTTGGTGTTGCCTCAACAGGTTCTTCTATATTTTTCTCCTTCTCACATTGAAATTTTTCAACAACTATAGCTAGAGCCTTTTTTGCATCCTCAGATTCCTTTAACCTCAACAGTCCCTTAAGACCCTCTTGGTAAGGCTCTTCATCATCTTCTTCCAGTTTATTTTGTAGTTCAATTTGTTCCATCAAGAATCTTTGCTCATATTTTTCTTTTTGTTTATAATTCAAAAACTCGCTTTCAAATATTTAATTCACAAGTTGATTATCACTTTCGCTTTCACTGAGGAATCATCTATTAAGAGAATGCGGTCATTTGAACTACCAATCTTTTTCTTCAAGGGTTGTAGCTGGCTTTCATTCTCAGCAACAACTTTTCCTTTTTCTTTCCTCCTCTCTTCATCTTCATCAGTGGGTTTAGATAAGCCAACCTATTTCATTTGAGGAAGTGGCATGTCATCTATTTTTCTAAATAAGTCCTCCAATTCCTCATCAACCACCTCTTTCTCTTGCACAATCAGAGAATCAATAACATCAAATTCACCATAGAGAATGTCAACGTCTAAATCATTTTCCATCATATCCTCAGTTGCAATACCTTGATCAATTTCCATATTTTCTTCAAGTTTTTCCTCAACTATATTCTCCACAGCACCCTCATAAACCATCACAATTTTCATCCCCCCTTACCACTTTATTAACATTCATCTCTTCCTCCTATTCATCATTCTCAATTTAAGTCATTCCATTCATATTAAAAGAATTTTTAGTAGCATAGTACCAACAACAAGACGATTATCCCCCTATTTTGGTGCATCTGAGGTCTTCTCAACTTCAGATTGTAGGGTTTGAATTTCCTTGAGAGAATCATGTAATTTTCTTTCCAAATCTGTGTTTCTTGCCCTAAACCCAAAGTTTTCTGCCATCAGATGTGAGTTTTCCACCAACAGATCAAAATTTCACTTTATTGGTTCCAATTTGCGGGTTTGGGGTTGTGTTTGATGGATTGGGCTTTGAATGATAGGTGAGCTTGAATGTGGTAATGGGATTTTGCTGCGAACTAAAGGAATTTGGCTTTGTCTTTGGGAAGATGGTGATGAAGAAATGTCAATTTGGGCAACGTTTAGCGATTGGGATGGTGATTCGTATGGTGTGTTTGGTTGGTTTATCAGGTGGGCTTCAATAAATCCAGGTATATATGGTTCAGTTGGTTCATTGGTCTGGATTGGATTGGTGAGTTTTGTGGGGATTGTATATGTGGTTCATGAGTTTGCGTTTCAAGTGGTGAGTGTGGTGGGGATGGAATGTATGAATCATGGTCTTGTGTTTAAGTAGGTTAGTCAGGTGGTGTAAGGTTGTTGTATGTTGAATAGCATTAGTAATAATCCCATCATGTACTATCTCCTTCTCAACCTGTGGTTGTACCTCAACTACATTTTCGTCAACAAATAGCTCATCACCTCCATCAGAATGAATCATATGAGTCACTACCCTTCTCATCACTTTCATCATTACTCTCTGCCTACCTATTCACCAATGGTGATGATGGAACCTCCATTACTTCAATTTCCTCATTCACCAACCATGGTAAAATATGAAATTCCACCTTTCTATTGAACTGACTTGTTGCTTCTAACCGAATGATTTTTCGATAAACATTTGGGTCTTGGAGAACATGTGTTGGACCAGTTGTGGGTAATCTGGATGTAGTCTATTGAAAATTATTTGCAGGAATCTTGGGTACAAAATAAACTTGTCAACTTCCCTCTTCCTTGAGTTTTCACCATACCCTCAAATATCATACTTGAGAAATTAGATGGTTGATTATAGAGAACAACTAGAGTGGCTGTTGAGATAACTCTGCTCATGAGAGTCCAAGTACCCCTTATTAGAGACATGCTCTATATAATGTGATGTATAAGGAACCGGTTGATTAACGGAAACATTCCTTTCTTGAACTGCCCTTCAATGATATTTCCTTGGTAGAACATGGTCTCTTGAAAGACCCTTAATAACCTTTGCTGGGAATATGACAGTTGTTCAGCAAAGTCGTCATTTAATTTCAGGTTTGTTCGAATAAGCTGCTCAGTTATGTCCACTTCTCTACCAAACACGGTTGCCTCATTTCTCCTTCCATTTACATTGTTAACATACTGTGTTGACCTCTAGAAATTTGTATGTTGGTTTTCTGTAGATGATAGGGCTTTCAGTGAGGGCGAACCCCAAGTTTGAGCGGATGATCCAGTTTATCACGAGCGATTCTCCTCAGTGTTTTGGAGAAAAGCACACATATTTTCCTTTGGCTCAAATTTATACGCCATATGTTCACACAATCAAGAAAAACACACATTCAAAGTATAAGTTAGTCAATTGAACATGCAAGCAGAAATAAATTAAGAAGAAAGCATAAAAGGATAGTCTTTATGAGCCTATTCTTCGATAATTAATAACCTACACATAAAACAGAGACGTTAGTAAAATTGAAAATTAAATACATAAACCCACATAATGAGTGTCAGAAATCATTTAAGCAAAGCTTAACAAGTCGAAATTAGAGTGGATGATTAATTTTAGAGTGGTTTGGCAAGAAATATTTCAATAACTTAGGTCACGAGTAAGCTAGGTATAATAAGAGAGAGAGAGAGAGAGAGAGAGGGAAAAGCAAATGAAAAATTTTCAAAGTCCACTGAAAATTTTTCAATATCCCCCTTTCCCTTTTGTGTTTGAAAGTGGGTTTTAAATGTTTTTTTTGGCATTTAGTATCTGAATATTATCAAAAATCCCAGTTTCAAATTTTCAAACACAAAGCTTCCTCGAGAAGGTATTTTACACAAAGCTTGCTCGAATATAAAGTTTTCTCACTTTAATTTTTTATTAGAAATATACTAGGTGAGAAATTGAAATAAGTATACTCGAATATACAAGAATGCTCGAGAAGTTAATCAAAAGCCACATAATCAAGTATAATAGTTTAAATAGACTACTTTTGCTCGAGATCAATAAAGTTCTCTATAAAGTAACTTAGAAATATTCCAAAATATCAAACCTTACTCGAATAGTCTAAAACTTTGTAGTTTACTCGAAAGAACATAATCAAACAAAGAGTTAACTTTATCCAAAGATGTAATACCCAGTGTACTCGAAGAACAAAGTTTACTCGAAAGTACTTCAAAACATCAAAAATACTTGAGCACACATAGAATATCAAAGCTTAACATAAAAGTGTGCTCTAACAATATAGTGTATATAACAAAGTTTACTTGAAAACACTTATATTAAAAAAACAAAGTAATCAGACATAATCAAAAGCATAATCACATCAAGAATTCATCAAGTATGCTCGAATGAGACAAATTGTTAAATAAACATCCAAGTTTAATCAAAAGCACATATTGATGAAATAATTATACAAGTATACTCAAATATACTAAGTAATCACACAACATAATCAGAATAGACAAATCATCAATAAATATTTGATTTCAGGGCATATTTGCTATTAAATTCAAATCTTTTGACTTAAACTTTACTTTTAAACATGTTTTCCTTTTGGATCAAAATTTTAAGAACAAATGGTGCATTTTTAAGATCAAATTTCTGTTTTTCATTTCAAATACTTTTATTTTATAAAAAGATCTCAACATGGGATCATATTGATTAAGTCACCTTTCTGTACTTCATTCTTATCATCATTATAACTAATCAGGCAGGTTAACATCAGGTAATCACTTAGCATGAATTTAATTATATTAGTGATATTCTTATGGTTCAATTGGTTGCATAATACATAAATGGATAACACTTATTGCACTATATGTCTCATATCTCATTTCAAAGCTTATATAGCTTTCTCCAGATCACCCCAAATTGATTTCAACCCCCTGATATTTGGTCAAAATATCTTGAATGACAGAACATGAATAATTTTCTTTTGTAATTTATTTATCATTTCAAAACTATTCAAACTTTGAGGTTGAATGCTGGACTTACATGCCACGTAGTTCGGATTTACATGCCTTCCATTCAAGGAGTTTAGGACTTATAATGATGCCCACCTTTGTAGTTATTGTTTAAACCCCCATGTTTGTAATTTTTATCAAGTTTGGGTTGATGTATAATCTTTTTTCACAATTTTTGTTCTTTGTCATTTATAAAATGAATCATTTTGAGTGACCAAATACCAACAGGCTTGTGTATGACAGGGTACTTACCTTTCTGCCTATCATACGGAGAGATTTATCTTGAAACATGCATATTTCGACAATGTATCTCCACATTAACTTTAGCATTTCTATTTAATTTATATCACTTAAGTTTTTACACATCATGGAATTATACCATACTTTTTAATGTAACATCCCGTTTTCTCGTTCGGTTAATAAAATGAAAATATGAGTTATTATGAGTCGGGATAGTGTTGGGTTAAATGGATATGGGTTATGGACTTGGGTCATGAAGGAAAGAAGAAAATGACCATTAGCTTAAGCCCATGATCCGTAATATATAAACCCTAATTACCAAATAATCCATACATTTACACATATTCCATACACCACCCAAAACACACATTTATGCTCTCTCTAGTTTCTCTCTTTTCTCTAGCCGAACCAAGAAGGAAAACTGATCCCGATCCAAGGTAATGATAGTATGATGTTGTATGAACTCAAAGCCGTTAGATTTAGTCATGAAATGACGAGCCGACACCCTTAAACCATTAAAGTCACGAGATTTGGATGGAATCGGGTATAAACCGATCAAAAGTTGAGCTTAGGGGTGATCCTAGCTCAAATATGGATCGAACGGGACGAAAAACGGTAAAAGCGATGGTGAAATACTCGAGATCTCGCTTTACCAATGAGATACCGGTTTTCTGGCAAAGGCGGCGCCGGAAATTGGGTACGAGGTTTAGAGAATGTTTCTGACATTCTCTGACCTAACCCTAATTTGTTAGCGGAGAGTTAACGAACTAGCGACAATTCGTCATGTTGATTTGTTAAGAAAGGCAACGAACTATGAAGTTTAATTCGTTAACCAAACCATACGAATGAGGTCCAATTCGTTAAATGGACCAGTTCGTCATGAGGTCCAATTCGTTAAAAGAACCAGTTCGTTATGATAGTCAATTCGTTAAGAACTGGGTAACGAACTAGAAGTTTAATGAAATGACAGAACAGTCCCTGGACTTAGAAAATAATGATATAATTACATAATAGCCCTTGGACTTTGATAATTTATGAAGATACCTTTAAAGGTCGCGAGTAACAAGCAACTAACCGAATACGAATCAATGAAGTAAAACTGGCTTAGATGCTTTAGATTAATGAAGTGAACAATAAAAAGAGCTACATCATTATTTAATATCGTGTTGTTAAACAGTTAGTCATGCACAACTAAGGAAAGGAATACAATTGACGGTGAACACAACCGTGTTCAGGTGAGTTTCTAGCCCCATTCCTTGTTATGTTTTCGGGGCTTTGTGCATACTTGATGTGATAGTTAATACACTTACCTTAAATGGTATGTGTATGCCATGTATGATTTATGTGATAGTTATAATGTTATGAATGTGAATGAAGGCTTGTCGGTACGTGAACGATATTCGGGTATTGAACGTATTGACAAGGGAGGTATGTATATGAAAGATGAATGTGTATGTTAGTTATATGTACAATATATGGGTATGTATGAATGATAAAAGAAAGTATATGTATATTACGGGTATGTAAAGACAATATGTACGAAGACGAAGAAGTAAAAAGGGATCAGACCCTAATAATATTTGAGATAGAGAATAAAGGGATCAGGCCCTAATAATAACTTAGTTAGAGAAGTAAAAAGGGTTCAGACCCTAATAATATCCGAGATAGACAAGAAAGGGATCAGACCCTAATAATATCTAAGATAGAGAAGTAAAAAGGGATCAGACCTTAATAATATCTGAGATAGACAAGAAAGGGATCAGACCCTAATAATATTTGAGATAGACAAAGGAAAGAGGGATCGGACCCTAATAATATCTGAGATAGCATGGATTGTAATTACATAGTATGAAAGTAATAAAGTATGAAGGTATGTATGAAATTATGTAATGAAAGTAAATTAGTAAGTAATTATTATGAATCTTCGGATGCATAATGGAAGGTCTAAATATACGTATTGTATGATATATGATTAAATAGAACTCACTCAACGTAGCTGACTTTTAGTATGCACACAGGTGAGTAGGATGAGACAGCTGACGTGAGCGGGACACATGGTAGAAGAATAAGAGTCTGGCATCTGAAGAATTATTATGTTTTGATTTTGAAAGACAAGATGAAAATTTGAAGACATGTTATGAATTATAATTGTAAAATTATGAAAGCTTTATATTTCGCGTAAAGTTTTAATTAACTCCAATATTTAGAACTGTTTTTAATTAATGACCTTGTTGTATTTTTGACTTCTAGAGTTTGACCTTCTTTAATATCCGTGATTTAAGAAATCTAAGATGACCAAAATACCAAAAATACCCCTGTGCCATAACAATCCATGTTGGGATGTGAAAAAGGCCAAAGGAAGATTGGAAACTTCTCAACCTTTCTAAAAACTACTAAGTATGGACACCGAGTAAGCTTAGGCTTCCCAGCAAGTTTTTACTTGTCCTAGCAAGATATTTTTCTTTCCCAGCAAGGTTATCTTCTAGAATTCCTCTTAAGTGTTAGATAGATCTAGGTTCACTTTGTCTACCAAGGTTGTTCTTCATGTCAAGCAAGGTTTGTTTCCTAGCAAACTCTTGAACAAGCTAACCTGAAACCAAGGGTTTTGGTAAATCTAGCAAGGTTTAATCTTAATAAACAGTGATCTCAGCAAGCTTGAAGGAAGTTGATTAAGAGATCACTTAGAGAAATCTAACAAGCAAGGTTTAACTCATAGCAAGCTACAGTGTCACCAGCACACTTGGGTTGCTTAATAAGTTAAAGATAACAAAAGGTTGAAGGGATTTCTGAAGAACAAGTTTGCTCGTAGGACTATTACCGGGCAAAGTTGATATAGTCAAGAGAATTGAATTCTGCTAGGTGAATATTTTCTAAGGAAATATTATAAGTAAAGCTTGCCCGGAGAACTGTTCCCCAGCACACTTTTGGTTACCATGTCTGCTCGATAAAGACACATGCTGAAAAGCATGCCCGAAGACATGTTTTACACTTAGCAATTTTTTTAATACGTTTGAATATGTATCAATAATTAGTGTTTCTAAAAGGGGAATGTCAGATGTCAGGTCTAGGCCTATAAAAGGAATATTTTAGGGCACGCCTATGACACACCTGACACCTGCGAATGAATAGTGATTTTGACGGCAGACTCACTCCTGTACAAAAATATGCTAAAGATCCTGACATTCCACCTTTATACCCTAATTGATTTTTCACTGTATCATTCGTAATACTAATGGAAATATTTTGAGTTATTGTATGTGTTTGTTACTTTTGTGTTCAGTGTGCAACAAATTAGAGTGTTATTGATTCTGCCTTTAATACTCTAGTGTTCTTCATAAAATAGTAGTGTCGTTAACCTTCTTGTCGACACTTAGGTGTGGGTTACGAAAATGATTTAATGAGCTATCCAAGATAGAGTGCGACCGACAAGTGGTATCTGAGCCTGTTTATGCTATTTTTGTGAAGAATTGTTGTTGAATATTGCTGATTTTGAAGATGAAGAATGATGTCAGCTGACAACTATTCCATTGGTTTGTGACGTCAGCTGCCATGTTCTTCATTTTTACCAGATATACAATATATGTTAAGTTTAAATGTGTTCTCTTACTCAAATCTTTCTTAAAGTTCGTTTCTTTGTTATAGATCTTGCTCTAATCCATTTTTGACCAAATATCTGATTATTTTTCAAAGAAGAGTTTAAGGCTTTGTTTAAGTTTATCAAGTTTTCTTTGTTTCTTAAAATATTTCAAAAATACCAAAAAGATGTCTGATTCTGTGGACGAGCAAGAGGTGTCTACTAACAAGATACCCAAATTGTATGGAAAGGAAAACTACATCAAATGGAATGTGTTGTTTGAAACTGTCGTATGTTGCAATGATGTTGATATGTGGAACTCTATCAAGAATAGGCCTTATGTGAAAGATGGAAAAGGAAACAATCAAACTGTTGATGTTCTAATGAAGAAGAGGATGACAGAGAATTAGCTATGCTGAAGTTGGGCTTGTCACGGGAAATCTTAACCAGTGTGGCTCATCACACCATGGTTAAAGCAATGTTTGATGCAATTGTTGAAATGTTTGAAGATAACACCGAGTTAAAAGACATTAAGAATGATCGATTGAAGTAAGATCTTGATCGATTCAAGTTTATAGAAGGTGAAAAATAGAGGTCTTTGTTACAGATATTCTTGGCAATTGTATTTGAAATCAGAATAGCTGATCTAGAAATAACTGATTTTGATTTGACCAAGAAGTTATTTTCATCTATTTCTGGTGAGTGGTACACTACTAGTAAATTCATCAAAGAGAAGGCAATTTACCTCAGTTGAAGCAAGATGATGTTATATGCTTTTTACAAGTAGCTGAACATGAGATGATAGGGAACTACATGATCACAGAAGACAAACCATGCTTTTAGGTGACAAATGCTCTCATAGCACCCATGGGAAATCTGTCCACAAAGAATCAACAACAGACTCCCATCATAGAAGAACCACGTGAATATGGTGGTGACACACCAAGGGGGTTTGTTTCTGGCAATGCACACAATCAAGGTGGACAATCCAGATTTAATGTTCAATTGATTGATAACAATGATACAACCTCTATGGCGAGTGGACGTGCTCTTTATGGTGGTGGAAATGTCAATCAAGGAAATGAATGTGAAGTACTATTTTCAGCGTTTACTGATTCCCACAGTGCCTTTTTGGCTAAGAACCTGATTCATACTATTGTGGTTCAAGAGGAACTTGAACAAATTGATGCTGATAACTTCGAATACATGGATCTAAAATGGCAAGCTGCTATGTTAACCTTGAGAAGCAAGAGATTGTTTAACAGAACTGGAAAATCCTTTGTGTCTGGTCCTAATGATAGGATAGGATTTGATAAATCTAAGGCAATTTGCTACAACTGTCAACAGCTAGGACACTTTGCAAGGGAATGCAATCAACCAAAAAAATTTCAAAACAATCAGTTTGCTCAACCAAGAAACCAGTACCAGTACCAGAACAAGAATCAAGGTCAGCAAAGAAATTTCATCAACAACTACAACAACCAACAATCACAGAATCCCCAACATCAGAACTTTCAAATATATAATCAGAACCCTCTGCAAGCTCCTGCAAACCCTAACATAAACAATACTGACCAACCAAGAAACCAAGGGAATGTTGCATTAGCTGCACAACAAGAAGGTAATTTTGATTGGAGTAATTATGCCAGTGAGATTGAGAAAGCAAATGTAGCATTCATGGCTAAAATGGAGAATGAAGCCGAATCCTCTTCATCTAAGGTACATTCATATCTCTCAAAGCTTGAATTACTTGAATTGAACGAATCTCTGAAAATGACAATTTGTAAGCTACAAAAGGAATGTTTCAATAAGCAAAGTAAGATAAATGTGTATGAGGCCAGTGACATGACTTATGAGGAAAGAATTAAAAGTCTAGAACAAGATTGTATGGACAGTTACATGGTACAGTACAGATATGTCACTTAAATAGTAGGGTTGAAGAGGATGTTTCTTGATGAGAAATTGAAGAACACTACACTTCAAGTTGAGAATGATTTCCTAAAAAATTTAGTTTCAATTTGAAATATTTGTAGGAAAATAAGCAACATCAAGGAGGAGGATAAGTACAAGACTGTTCCTCCACCTTTCAATGACAACTACTCATTAAAGGTTGATAAGGAGAAGAGTGAGCCATACCTTGACCAATTAGAGAAGTTTTTAAGGGAAAGAAAGACTTCATTGAACGATATGCGTTGGCTAAATAAACGACAAGGGTGAGTTTGTGATGAAGGAAGAGAAGAGTGGTGAAATTTCTATGGGTATACAAGTGTCTGAGGATGATTTTGAGGAAGACTATTTGAACAAAGAAAAGGCAAGACAATTCCACAAAGCAAGATTCCTACATTACCAAAGATCACACCCAAGATGAGAAAACATCATTAACAGATGAGAAGGGAACATGTGTCATTTGACATATGTGGTGGACCAAAAGTTAAATATAATGCAGTGAAGCCTCCTAGCAAAGAAGCATTCAAGGAGAAAAAGGTTAAAAACAAGAATAATACTGAATAAACTATGAATAGTGATCAGTTTATTCCTGTATATCCTGTTTTCTCAAATTAAGAATTATTTGATGTTGGAGAAGCTGAATGTGTGGAAGAGTATGAGAGAAGATAGTTAAGATATAGGAGAAGCATTGATGAAGAACTAATTAATATGAAAAGAATATTTTTTTTTCAAACGTTCTGTTGAAAGACAATAAATCAAGATTGAGGAATTTGTGCATTTCTCAAAGGATTTTTTTGGGCTCAAAAATAAAAAGACCATTGGAATGGAACCCCTAAGACCAAGTGAAAGATTTAAAAAGGGGAATCAAATGATAACTTCAAAGGAAAAGCTTAGTGCAAGCATTGTGATGTGTATGGACAACACACATGTTCTTGTCATGAAAGATTTACATTCAAACCATTTCATGTTCCAAATACAACCAAGTTTGGGCAAGACTTTGGATATTACAAGAAGAAATATGATGAGTATCTGGGTAAAGGCAAGAAACCATCTGTTGATACTGAAAGAGAGAATGAAGGAAACAACAAAAAGAGAAATGAGGTTATTTACAAGAAAGAAAAGAAAGTAGTTGAAGAGAAGAAGGCTCCAAAGATCAAACAACCTATCAGAATAAACCCTAATAAGGATGTTAAGAATGTGAAACCTGTTGACCAAGGGAAGTCAACAGATGGTGAAGTAAAGGTCAAAAGAGATATGGTTAGGAGAAAGAAATCAAGAGAGTTTAATGGAGATGAAAATTTTCTGTTGAAACATGGGTTTGACGCTCAAGGATTTCTCTGGAAACCAAGAAATGAAACAAAAGTGACATGTGAAAACATTAGTGACAAATGTAAAGAGAGAGTATGTTGTCGAAGAATGCACAAGCATAGTTCCATATGTGGTCAGATCATATGAAACTGGCTATGAATCCGATGATTCTGATGAATCATGTGAAGTTGCTTATGATGACCCCAAACCCAATGCAGCAATTGATCATGTCACTGAAGATTTGCAAGCTGACCTAGCTTGTACTTCGTCACTTAACTAATCATCTTTTCGTTGATTTGTGCATGAACAGTCCACACCAATCAATGATGCATGGTATATGGACAATGGATGTTCCAGGCACAAGATATGTGACAAGAGGTCACTAGTGAATTATGAAGAGAAGTTTGAAGGACATTTTGCATTTGGGAGTGATGGAATTTAGGGAAGATTGTGCTGAAAGGTACTTTAACCAATGGCAAAGTGTCATTTGACAAGGTGTTTTATGTGGAAGGGTTGCAATATAATCTTTTGAGCATTTCACAAATGAGTGAAAAAGGTTATAAGGGTGGATTTGATGATTCTCACTATTTCATCATCAAACCTGAATTTGCAATCCCTCCTGACATGATTATGATGATGGCTCCAAGAAATGGAAACGTGTATGAATTGAAGATGAAGGATGCAGTTTCTAGGGGTGGAACTTGTTTTGTGTCAAAGGCTACTGAAATGAAACCAAATTGTGGCACATAAATCTTTGTCAAGTTAATTTAAAGAACATGAACACACTTGTTAAAGGTGAAAATTTAATTGGTTTACCTACAAGGGAGTTCAAGCTTGATGACAAATGCATTTCATGTCAAAAGGTTAAGCAGCAAAAGTCATCACAAAAAGAAAAACTTGTGAACTCAATTGAAAATGTACTGGAAATGCTTCATATGGATATCTTTGGTCCTTTGAGTGTTCCTAGTAAGTGAAGAAAATGTATTGCTTAGTGATTATTGATGATTTTTCAAGATATACTTGGGTTTATTTTCTGAATTCCAAGGATGAAGCTGCTGAATTGATCAAGGTTTGTGTAACAAGGAACGAGAACCAACTGGATGTGAAGGTGAAAAGTGATGAGAAGTGGCAATGGGACTCAGTTCAAGAATTGAGTAGTGACTGAATTCTGTCTTGCAAAAGGAATTCTACAACAATTCAATGCTCCTAGAACTCATGAACAAAATGGTGTAGCTGAAAGAAGAAATGGAACACTCATTGAAGCTGCAAGAACCGTGTTTGCATATGCTTATTTGTCTGTTACATTTTGGGCAGAAGCTATTAACACTGTTTGTTATGTTCAGAACATGGTTCTTCTCAACCAAAGCCAAGACAAGACTCCTTATGAGATCTTGTTCAAAAGAAAACCCTACATCAAGTTTCTTAAGCCTTTTGGATGCAAGTGCTCATTATTCAATACTAAAGACTACTTGAACAAGCGAATCAAAATATTTAAACTGTTTCCTTGGTGGATACTCCACACACTCAAAGGCTTATAGAGTATATGTGAAGGATAACTTGAGTGTGATTGAATCTTCTGATGTGATATTCAATGAAAACCAGTTCAATAAATTTGATGGAGCATCCTGGTTATTTGATCTTGAGAAGTTAATCAAGTCTTTCAAGATTTATCCTGAGGAATTTGATGAAACTTTGTATAGAACAAGTGTCCAAGAAGAAAGTCAGAAAAGAAGATTGATTTGGACAAGTTGTGTTCAAAGGTTGCTGAAAAAACTGCAGAATATTTTTTTGACAAAAATGCTTCTGATCATGAAGAAGAACTTGAGAAAAATGACAATCTTGAGCAACAATCTGTTCAAGAAGAACCTATCATGAATGATGAGCAAACTAAGATCAGAATGATCAAGAGCAAGATGTCAACAATGAAGGGCAACTTAATGACCTGTTTGTTCAAGATCAAAATAAACGAAAACAGACTTTGAAACTTTATTTCAAAGTTTTGTCTTTGAAAACAATGTTGCTTCAACTTCACAATAGTTTACTGAAGATTCATCTGAATTTCATGATGCAACAACAGATTTGATCATTGAGGAACCTGATCTCAATGACACTAATCTTGATTCAACTAATCTTGATTCTAATGTATCTACTGATTTAATTGTGCAAACTTCCTTTGTTGAAAGAAATCATCCACCTAAAAACATCACTGGGGACATTAGTGAAAGAATTACTAGAAGTGCATCTGAATCTGCAAACATCTGTTTGTACTCCTGCTTCCTATCCCAAGTTGAACCCAAAAACATTGTTCAAGCCTTAAAAGACAATAGTTGGGTGGAAACAATGCAAGAGGAGTTGGCTCAATTCAAAGATCTGCAAGTGAGGGAAATTATAGATAAGCCAAGAAGCATGTATGCCATTGGAATCAAATGGGTTTTTAGGTACAAGAGGGATGAAAGAGGGATTGTTATAAAGAACAAAGCAAGACTTTGAAGAAGTGTTTGCACCAGTGGCAAGGCTAGAAGCTATTATAATCTTTATAGCTTATAATGCTTCAAATAATGCATCAAAGAATATAAAAGTATTCCAACTGGATATTAAATCTGCCTTCCTGAATGGAAAAATTGAAGAGGAGGTGTATGTGGCTCAACCTCCAGGGTTTAAGGATCCTGAGTTTCCGAAAAGAGTCTATAAGTTGAACAAAGCTCAATATGGACTACATCAAGCTCCAAGAGCTTGGTATGATGAGTTATAAAATCATCTGCTTGGTAATGGCTTTCAAATTGGAGCTATTGACAAGACCCTCTACTACAAGAAAAGGGGGAAAGATTTTCTCCTTCTACAAGTTTATGTAGATGATATCATCTTTGGGTTTACCAATGAACAAATGTGCTTGGAATTTGAAGAAGTCATGAAATCAAAATACTGCATGAGCTCTATGGGTGAAATGAATTTCTTTATGGGATTGCAAGTTCAACAAAAGAAAGATGGTATATTCATTTGTCAATCAAACTATGTGCAGGACATTCTGAACAAGTTCAAATGTCAAGATCTCAAGACTACTTCAACTCCAATGGACACTAATGAAATATGATGAAAAGGGGGAGCCTATTGATGAACATGAATATAGAGCAAATATTAGCTCACTGATGTGTTTGACTGCTTCAAGGCCAGACATTATGTTTGCTGTATATGTTTGTGCAAGATTCCAATCAAGTCCAAAGATGTCTCACATGACTGTTGTAAACAGGATTTTTAGATACTTGAAAAGGAAACCTGATTTGGGGATATGGTATCCAAAGAACCATGCCTTTGATCTAATTGCTTATACTGAGAGTGACTATGATGGCTGCAACATGAGTAGAAATTCTACATCTGGTGAATGTCAATTTCTTGGAGACAATGTCACACCCCGACTAGGTAGTTGCGGAAGCGTAATACGGGAATGTAACAGATAACACTGGTATCAACCACATTGTTTATAAAGAAATGCAACAGCTAAATTACATCATATTACATTGGTAGGTACTATGTTTACAAACTAGGTGAAAAACACATAACCGGTTTACGAGCTTCTTATTCAGTATTATATCAGCGTCTATTCACAGCTATTCAACTTTCCTTCTAACACCAAGCATGTAAGCAAATCATTCCACTTTTGCTTTACCTGAAAAGCATGTTAAAACGGGTCAACTACGTCTAGTTGGTGAGTTTCAAGTTTCACGAGTGTCAATGAAATCAGTACACGAGTTCGTAAAGTTTACAGTGTGTATGTATATATGTATGTGTATGATGTATTATACTAAGCCACAAGTGAAACCGAAACGAGCTAAAACACAAGGCCTCCACTGCCCATGCACTCCCGTTGGCATTTAACAGCCACCTTGCCCCAAGTATATACTATGTCAAACACCACATAGCAGTATGTAAAAATATAATGACAATGTGCAACTGGGTTTACATATGTTCCGGCATACCCCTCCGGCTCTGTCAGTTGGGTTTGTCAAACCGATAGTACTATCCACACGTCACCGGCACGAAGTTAATCACTTGTGTTTGTGGGGACTTGTCAAGTGTTAGTACTTAGATAATCCACATCATCACACGTTTTCAAGTATATCAGTATATGTGAACATGCTTTTCACCCCAAAAGTTCGTAAAACAGTTTAGAAAGTGGGGGTCGTGAAACTCACCTTATCGTAGTTCGCACGGAAATTACGTATCAATAAGTCAGATGCCTCGTTTATAGCCTGATTCCTATAAACGGTATCGTTTCGTTAATACTAGTACAGTGTTCAAGCTAAGTCAGGCTGTATAGATAATCTGGGTATAGCTGTTAGGCCCAGAACATGACTATAGTCTTAGATTGTGACGTTGTATACTATGAAATGTTTAAAACTGGATTTGGCTCAGTTTCACCGTTTCCCGAGCCTAGCCCAGTTGATTGTTTATACGCTTCGGGATTAGGTAAGATCACATAAACTTAAGTAAATAAATTGATTGATAAAATGATTTGATTTATGAAAGAATTTTAAGGTTTCGGTGTCTAGTTTGATCGCAGGGTTCGTTTCCGTTTTCACACGGGTTTGATTATACAAGACGCGCACAATCCACCCGAATTGTCCGGAATTTTCGTAAAAAGTTCGTTTTTATCAATATCATTCAAAAATATGATATTTGACCACTTTTGACATTTTGACATACCAGTCAGTCCGTTAAACACAGAACTGCCGGTTTCGTTAAAACAATTATAATTTAAATCTTTGATTAATCATAAATAAATACGTACTTATATATAAATTATGTAAATTTTTGTAAAAATACATTAAGATATGGAGAATTTTATAAAAATATTTTCAGAAATTTTATGATTAATTTTTTATTTATAAAAATTCATTTAATAGGTTATAATCGTGTAATAAATGGCCCGTTTATATCAAACGACCTCCGAAAAATCCGATAATTTTTACAAATGGCCTCAATGTTATTACATAGCCCCTGCAAAATCTCCAGAACCTAACTCTTTTGACAAAATGCCTTTTTGTGCGTTTTTCGGCTGTTAAAATTCGGTTAAACCATGATTGCACAAACCATACTTAGGCATTTCCAATGATTCCCAAACTTTACAAGTGATCTTACCATCACATATTAAACTCCAAAACCAAGTTTCATAATTTTTCAATATGTTTAGCTATTTTTCCCAAATAAACGCTCATAAACGGAAATAAATTCACCAAATATTCTCCGTTTATCGAAAAATTACCAAATTTGAACAGGGACTCATTAATATGATCCCTAATGTCCCTGCAAGTTTTCACAAGCTAACAACAAGCACGTCACAATCTAATACTAAACAGCCCCTAAACGAGTGTTACGGGTTTACCTTGTCGGTTTTCGATGAATTTTGCTAGCTTAAACGACTCTCCGGGTCTCGGGTTGCAAACTCAGTATATCTACATATCATATAACATCAAACCAAGCATAAATCATTCATGTAACAGCCTTGATAATTAGGGTTTCGGTTTTGGGTTCAAACCGAACTTTCTAACCGTAAAAACTTTGTATTCATGTTCTAATCCGCGTTTTTGACCAAAAAAGTATATGTTCCTGGTTTGTAAACATGTTTAACATCAAAACATGGTTTTACTTGATTTTTAGGGTTTTTGGATGGTTAAACATGTTTAATACTAATCAAAACACTTTTATAAGATTATAACTTAGTTAAAAGATGGTTAAAAGTTCATGGAAATGAAACTTACATGTGGGTTTAGGGCAAGGGTTTGGAAGAACAGCTGAAGGGAAGTCTGGTCTTTAAGTTTATTGCATAAAATTATGTAGCTTATTCAAGAAGCTTGTAAATAAATATCTTTGGTAGGTAAGAGTGTATGGCGGCCGCAAGCTTCTAGGGGCCCATTGGGCCTCTTTTTGGCCCAATGGTGCCTCGGTTTTTGTGCCACACGTAAAAGTCGGTCCAAAATTTAGTTCGGGTTCGGTTTTTCGCAAGAAAACTAGTTCGAGTGCGAAAACCAACGCGAAAACGAGTGTTTTTCAGTTTATTTTTGTAAAATAAGAAAAACGTACTGACTCGTTGTAAAATTCCAAAATATTTTCACGGATTGCTTAAAACATGTCATATAAGTGTTTTATAAATCTTTTTCGGCTTAACGGATGCTACAATGCTTGTTTTGATTTTAACGATTGCGTTTAAGCTTATAGCGTATCGATAAACGAAACCTTTTTCGTTTAAAGAGTTTTAAACGTACTAGGGCCTAAATATCAATATGTTAGCCTCTATAACATATATATAACTCGTATATAACCCCTCAGTATGTATACAGGTCATAATTAGTATCGGTCGGTTACTCGTTTAAGCACTACGAATTAACCGATTTATCGTTTACTTGTTACGTAATGAATATAGTGTACCCCGTTTTGTCGCGAATGTCACAGACAAGTTGTGTCTTGGAAATGCAAGAAGCAAAATATAGTATCTATCTCAACTGCTGAAGTTGAGTACATTGTTGCATCTGTTGTTGTACACAAGTCCTTTGGATCAAAATCAACTACTGGACTATGGTTTGAATTTCATGAACACTCCTATATTAATTTACAATACTGCTGCTTTGTTCATTGTTAGGAACCCAGTCCAACACTCTAAGACCAAGCATATTGATATCAGAAATCATTTCATTAGAGATTGTAATGAGAAAGGACTGATAGAAATGAAAATTGTTGACAATAGTGACAACTTGGCTAACCTATTCACCAAGCCACTTAGATAAAATAAAATTCAACTCTCTCCTGAAAGCTTTAGGAATGATCAACTTTGATGAAGTTTGATTGATGATGTGTGCTTTCTATGATATCTGACTATCTTTAGAAAGGTCTTGATGAGTGATTTGTAATTGATGTGTGATTATGTGTGCATGTGTAACTGATGTGTGTTTTAAATGAACATTTGTGTGACTTAGGTGTCTACGATGCTTAAGTTGTTAAATTCAGTAAATATGTGTGATATTAGGATAAGTGTGCCTGAATGTGTTTTGAAATGATAAATCTGTGTGCTTATCTGATATTTTTGAATATGTGGATAAGCTAATGTGATGATGTGTTTAGACATAATAGGGTTTGCATAATCAGTCTTGAATGTAGATTATGTTGAATCTGCTTGTGCTAATGCATGTCATTCATATTATGATTGTTCTTGAATATGTTACATTTTGTTTGTGTCTATGTATGTCTTTTTGTTAAAATTGCATTCTTAAATGAATAGTTTTCAAGAAACTTTTTCACAAAACATTTTTGACAAAACAGAGAAAATTAATGGTGTTGAGACATGATAAGATTATTCAGTTCAAAGCTTTATAGAAGCTTAAAAGGTTTTCATTGAAAATTGATCCAACCTTGTGGGAAATGATAGTAGATTGATTATTTATGCTAATCATAGGGATTTAATAGGCTAAAAGGACAATTAGTACAATTATTAATATGTATGGTTGCTTTCCATGATGTGTAAAAGCTGAGGCGATATAAACATAATCAAAATTCTAATCTTAATGTGGAGAGACATTGTTGAATATGCATGTTTCAAGATAAATCTCTTCAAATTATAGGCAGAAAAGTGACTACCCAGTCATACACAAGCCTGTTGATATTTGGTCACCAAAAATGAAACATTTAATACATATGACAAAGAACAAATGTGAGCAAAATTCTATTATCAACCAAAAGTTGAAATGTTCACAAATTTTGAAAAATTTGCAAACATGAGGGTTAACTATAGAACAACAGAGATGGGGGCACTAAAATAAGTCCTGCCACATCTTGAATGAAAGGCATGTAAGAACGTATTGTGTGGCATACGTTCAATCTCAATATGTTTGAAAGCTTTGAAAAGAAAAATATACAAATATTTATACGTTCTGTCATGCAAAATATTTTGACCAAATATCAGGGGGCTGAAGTCAATTGGGGTGATCTGGGGAAAGCCAAATATGCTTTGAGAAGAGATATGGGACATTATAGCACAATAAGTGTTATCCATTTTTGAATTATGCAATTTAATTGAACCTTAATCATATCACCAATATTTAATGAAATTCATGCTAAGTCTAGACCAATATGTAATGAAATTCAAAGTTAAAAGGATACGAATATATTTAAGTATTATAATATTATATTATCAACCCAAACCCATATCTCAAGTCTGGACCCGTAACCCGTCAACAGTAGACCCGTTTTGATTTCTTGCTGCTTAATGCTCCTCACATAATTGGAAATTATCTTTTATGATCGTCTATGTTGCTTAAACGGCCTCACCAACACGTGAATTAGGAATCCACAATCAGTTTGATCGAATTGCCAATTATATCGCACTGTCTTTAACCAGCTTATGATTATACATTGAAAGGATGATGATAATTCAATTAATCTTTCTTACACCCTACTGGACACTTCGCGAATTGGGTTATGGTGGACTACTACTACCATCGTATTCATGTTTTCTGGCTGTCAGTCTATGTTGTCGTTAATCATCCAATCCAGTTCGTTTATGGTACTTAAATTGTGTAGCAACATCATATTTAACCTCTAATCATTAACCTCAATGTTAATTAAACCAACAATAAATGATGGTCGATTTAGAATTCTAGGGTTCTTATTTTAGATTTGGGGATAAATCTGCTGTTGTATTTAACTTTTTGATTCTGGATGTTATCCAATGGTCACGCTAGTCCAACTGGTTGTCCGTCTGATTACCTACTGAGCCGGCAAGGGGCGCAGGTTCGAGCCCTGGCCAGCCTAGTTTTGGATTTTTATTATTTTTTTTGTTATTTCTTTTAAAGTTTAGGTGTTTAATTAATTACTTATAATTAATAGTAATGATTAAATAAATATCATTTTATTAAAACCGACATTTTGGAGTTTGTGTTTCTTGTCAAATCTCGTAAAAGCTTTCGTTTACAAATATATATATATATATATATATATATATATATATATATATATATATATATAGGATGAGTATCATTACATAACTGTTAAATTATTTAAGAACTTGAAGGAACCCTTGAATACTAACGTTTTTTTATAAAATCTTTTGTATGTTAATGTTATATGATTTTAGTTTTATTATTTTGTTATATCTAAATTTAATATTACAATTTTGAAATTTAGTTTTTATACATATCTTTGTTTTGTTTTACACCTATGTAAATTTTTTACTACATAAATTTTACACATATGTAAACTTGTGATTAATATATGTATTCAAATTTTTGTATATAAAATATGATAAAACTACTCTTAAATAATGTTAATAGATAAATAAAATTAAAAAAATATTTGGTTGTGTAGAGTTCCTAAGAGTTCTTAATTTTTTAGAGTTCTTAAATGATATCAACCATATATATATATATATAGGGAGAGGATCATGAGAGAACTCCATTTTATGGAGAGAACTAGAAAACTAATAATGAAGTATTTTTAATTTAATTAAAAAAAAATAAATATTTTTTTGTTTCATCCTTCTTATATGTTGTTATTCTTCACCACAAAAAAAAATTAAAAATAAAAAAAATAAAAAAAACAAAAAAAATTAACGAGTAATGCATATATGCAATACACCGACTTTTTTTATAATGCATATGTGCAATAGTGTGCATTTTGATATTTGAAATACTGTTGAATAGCATATATATATAGTTGTTTGTATTGTTTATTTGCAATAGTGTTATATTATATATAAAAATTAAAAAAAAATCGATATAGTGCATATGTGCATTAGTGTTGTATTACATATATGCGATAATGTGTGTTGCATACAATTATTAGTGTCGTATTTGCATATATTCAATAGTGTGTATTGGCTAATGCAATTGTGTTGTATTATATGCAATAAAACACTATTGTATATATGCAATAGGCATTAGTGCACATATGCACTACAGTACTACACCGACAAGTTTTTTTTTAGTATCAATATCATCTTATTAGAATGAGGTAAGAAAAAAATCACAAAATAATTTTTTTTAAAATAGTTAAAAATAATTCTTTACTTGTTCTCTAGTTCTCTCTTTAAGAGGAGTTCTCTCTAGATCTCACCCTTATATATATATATATGTGTGTGTGTGTGTGTGTGTGTGTTTGTGTGTGTGTGTGAGTAATAATACTAAATTAATGTTACTCAATTAAAACCTGACACCAATATTGGTGTTTTCTCGTCGTTGAACGTCTTTATAAATTGGTTTACTTATATATATATATTAAGTAGATTTTTCTTAAAAGGTTTAAACAAAATATTTATTTACATCTAACTACATATTATATTTAAATAATTACATATTATGATTATTATTATTATTATCTATTTATTTATACTAGTATCTTATTTATTAAAATAATTAAATGTATATCTCACTTTACATTTAATTAAATCATTTTATTTAATTGGTGTATTTAATTATTTTAGTTAGATATTTATATAAATGCATTATATTGTGTATTAGTGGTATTTTATAGATAATAAAGCAAATAGTCATCTTAAATAAATGATTAACAATAATGTTTGTTTTGCATAAATAATTACAATAAATTTCCATCGATCAATCAATAACCAATTCTAATCACAATATAACTCAAATCACATCGAAATCTTAAATCAATAAATCAAGATATATATTTTATAATTAATTTATATTGTATTATATTTAATCAGGAATCCTTATCGTTGAATCCCGAAGGGGTTTTATTGCTCTCATCCAGACATCCTCACTTTTACTTCACTCATTTTATCAGGTGAGTACCACATTCCCCTATTTTACTTGTTTTTTTATGTTTTGGAGACATTTGCGTAAATTATACTTCTCATATAAACTTATACTCAAAACTGCAACTATTGTCTTATGTGTTAACAACTTGATCCTTACTTGTTTATGTGCTTATTTGCTTTATATGCTTCTGCATTCGGAGAGGTCCAACATAATCTCAGTCTAGTATGATCATACGCCAGTCGTTAGCCTTTGTGCTTCTCGACATCTCAGTTATACTTGCTCATTTGGTTAATTTGTTATTCTCATATGACTTGTTGCAATTACTTATTTTTATATATACTATATGTAGATTTTAACTGGTGTGTTGCTAACTCAACCTTGTGTTGACAAAACTATTCTATTTTCAACGCATATGCAGGTTACCGTGTGACGTGATTATCTAGATTGTTTCAAGCAACTTATGATGCATGTTATAGAAGAAGATACAAGAATTGAATTTTAAATGTTTATTTTACTTGTTTACTTATGAGTTTGATGTACTTGACTATTTAATTTAACTAATAGATATTATCACATTTAATTTTGCATGATAGTACCTTTGAAAAGCTGTGAGCAATCAGTTACGCCCCGGCATTTCCGCCGTAAGTTGGGGTGTGACAGTTAACCTATCTAATATGTCATAATAATGCTGAGAATGAAGTATTGAGAAGTGACTTATTCAATATAATCCCATGTTGAGATCTTTTCAGAAGTATTGAGAACTAAAATTTGATCTCTTAATGCACCATTTGCTCTTAAACATTGAATTTTAATGATAAAAATGTGTGAAAAATGGTCTAAGACAATAAGAGTTGCATCTTAACATTGAAAATGTTTGAATATGTTAATTCTAGCAAGCTTTAATGATTTTTGAACTTTCTAGCAAACTTAGTTGTTTTTATAGGATGTTTAACTCATTCGAGCAAGCTTAATACTTGAATATGTTTGAATTTGTTAATTCTAGCAAGCTTTTATGTTTTTGAACTATTCTAGCAAACTTAGTTTTTTTGATTGAACGTTTAAGATATTCGGGCAAGCTTGATTATTATCTGTACTTAAATGAATTAATCAAGTATTATCGGGTAGACTTTGATAATCTTATACTTTCGAGTAAACTTGGATGTTTAGGAAGTTGTTTTTGTCAAGCATACTTGATGATTATGTGATATATGTATGAATATGCTTTACATATCTGTTTCGAGTAAACTTGAGTGTTTTGGTTGAAATTTGTATTTTTCTAGCATACTTCATAAGTTTTGGTGTTATTTTCCGAAATTACAAGAGTTCTCAAGTAAACGTTGTTTACCGAGCAAACTTAATTTTTAGAGCACGCTTGTCTAATGGTGATTCATTCCAAAAGTCCTCTCATCATACTTGTTAACTTCAGAAAATTCCCAACAAACTTTAGTTCTCTTCCACACTTTGCACTCCTGAAGTATTTTCGGGCATACTTTTGGTTTTAAGTATACTTGAATGAATATTTGTTAAATTTTTAAGTATATCGGGTAAGGTTTGTGAAATTCAATATTCGAGAAGGTTGACAATTAAAAATATCTCTAAGTTAATATTCGTGGATTCTCTATTGATTCCTAGAAATGTTGCCTATTTGATACATTATACTTGATTATTTTTCTTGTGACTAATTTCTCGAGCAATATTGTATATTCGAGTAAGCTTCCTTCATCTTATCCACTTAGTTTTATTTTTAATTACTTTGAATATCTAAACAAATTCTGGAACGAGCAAGCTTTGTAATTTGAACTTTACCTAGAAATCTTTGTAAAATAAACTTTAACGAGCATGCTTTATGCTAATACATTTAAAAAAATGAATTTTTGGCACTATTCATGAACAAAATGACAAAGTGCATATAAAACCCACTTTCAAAAGGTATATAAGAGGGGGACATATAGAAATTTTACATTTCACTTCTCTCTCTTCCCACTATTGCATTATTGCCTGTACACTCGTTCCAGAATCTCAAACGTTCATCAAAATTTCCTAACCTAAATTTGTTAGCCCACTAGTTCCAACTCGGTAAGCATCAATTGATTGTTTTCCGACACTAATTACACGGAATTAGTGTTGTAATTGCATCATAACTAACTTCTCTGATTTATGTGTAGGTTTACAATTTGTCGAAGAACATGTTCATAAAGAAATTCTTTTATTTCTTCTTTAAATTGTGACTTAAAACATGTCAAAGTTGTGAACTTTATGGCTAATCTTTACTTTGAATATGTTTATGTTGGTGATTATGCAGAAATGAATTATCCTTTCGAGAGGAAGCACAACATGTGCACTCTACTTCAAGTGACTGATGATAATAGAGCAGTGGAACTTATGATACGTTGGTTGCAACATTCCAATCTCCTATTTGCATTGACAGAAAGCCCGATCATTTACAGAAATTATCAAGTAGATTTCTTGCATTTAGCACAATTATTTGACGATGAAGGAGGTAGGCGTATAGGTGCTACAGTGGCGAGGCAAGAGATTTTGATAATTGAACAACTAATAAGGGCCAGTTTACAATTAAATGACGCTGTGGAATCCCCAATGTCCCTAATCCATTTCTCCACCAACCGATTACTGAGAATATTTCAGGAGACTATGGGCTACCAAGGTGATATCCATGAAGGACAGTTCAAAAAGGTCATGTTTCCTAATCTTTACAGGTTCTTAATACACCACATTGTTCAGTGTTTTACACCCAGGAAAAGGGTCATGGAAATTGATGAGTCGGGAGATCACCAATGCCGTAGTGGCTGTTATCTTCAGACAACCATTCAATTTTTCAAAGATGATAATCGAACGCTTGGTTGAAAATTTAAGAAAGGCGGACAAAGAGAAACTATTGGTTTATCCCAGATTTATGCAAATCATCTTCAATTGGGTGTTACTTGATTTGCCAACCATGGGAATTACTCATACATTGCAAGATCCAAATGTTTGTAAGAGGATAGCAAAGTTGGCTGCAATAATCAACTTCAACCCGTATGTTGATTATGGTGTACTTCCGTGGTTATTGAATCATGATTTGGAGATAATGGTTGTACCATAATCACCACATGTGACTTCCGAGGAGGAGGAGAGTGAGAATGAAGATGATGATTCTGATGATGAAGATGAAAGAGGTGATGGTGGACATGATGGAGGAGGTGATAATGTAATTGTTGAAGAAGACATTAATGCTGAGGCTCAGGGGGAGAACCAACCTATTCCCACTCCACCAACTTCAACCCATAAACCAGCCACTAAACCAACCCATATCACCACCCCCAAACCATATCCCCACCCCAATACCAAGACAATGAACCATATATCCCATCCCCACCAACACCATCACTAGACCAAACACAAACCCATTCCCAAATTCAAAACCTAGAACAAATCCTACAACAAACCCAAAGCCCACCTCCAACCCAAATCCTACACCAACACTTAACCCAAACCCAAGACCAACCTATCCATGAACCATATATTTCTGAACATGTCCCGACCCACCTAATAAACCAGCCAAACACACCATACCAGTCCCCAACCCAATCACTTACCACTGACCAACCCCACATACCAGCCATTGAAATTATTCACACTTACACACTTTTACCTATAATCCCAAACCCAAACACATTACCCTTTACAAGTACAAATATATTTGAAAGCCCACCCCATGAACCTACCCAACCTCAAACCAACATCCCAGACTCTTTACCATCTACACCTACCAGATTCCTTTCACTGGGGCCTTTGTTTTCAAAGGATACTTGGATGTTTTAGTCAAAAAAGTTGACTTAAGAAGAAATAATGAGGAGTTGAGGAAGAGGAATGTTGAGTTGGAAAACCTGTTGGCACATGCACAAAAAAGGATTCAAACCGTGGACGCTAAGGTTGAGAAGACCTCAGTTGTTCCAAAACAGGGGAAGAATCCACCTGTGGTCAATGTAATAAGGGATGATATTATGGAGCAGGATACTTATGTGGTGAGGGAGGGTACTTGGAAATATTTATGTAACATGTATGGATGTAGTGATGTTGAGAGATATGTGGAGAGGAATGAGGAAGATGGATATGAGGGTGATGAATTCGATGGGGGTGAGCCGGACTATGATGTAAATGATGAGATGACAGATAAAGAGGTGGAGAAGGTGATTGAGAAGGAGGTTGAGGCTAATGAGAATGTGGCGGACAAGGAAACTGAAAAATATTTTAACTAAAGCCATAGCAACTGATGCTATAGATACTGAACCTCAGACTGATGTAATAATGGAAAAAGGTGTTGAAACTATGGAAATTTTGTTAACGGATGAAAATAATGATGATGTGACCTCTAAATTAAAGAAAGATGATAACGTTGATAAAGTGTTGGAGGACTTATTTCCTGAGATTGACAACTTTCCCAGTGAACCAACCGTGGTGGGGGAAGTTGTACCATCCAACCCAGTCAATTTGGATGAGGAGAAAAGAGGGATGAAAGGAAAATCAGTTGCTTAATCTGAGGAACAATTGCAACCTCTTGAGCCCAATAAAGTATCCAGTGATGAAGTCTTAATGATAGATAAAGGTGCTGAAAAGGCAGCCAAGAGGCATAATGAAATTGTTGGATGATGGATTCAGAGGGAGATGATATCAAGATTCTTGACTGACAAAGAACTTGAGGATCAGAGGATTTTACTAAAAGGGGCTGAGTTAAGGAAAGATTTTAATGAAGAACAGGGGGAGTTAGAACAAGAAGTTATAGAGTGGCTAATTAAACTAAAAGAAATTGAAGAAGTTGACAACTCCCTGGCTCTGGTCATTGTTAATTTCAAACAGAGTGAATCACACAAGTTTGAACAAGAGGGATCAATCCCAACAACTGCTGAACATGTTGATGATGATTTAAACAAGCAGTTGAGAATTGAATTTGTTGGTCAATCTATAACCAAGACTTTATCTGGAAAATGGGTAAAATACGAACAAGAATTGTTGAACAAGAAGGATAGTTGGGACAGGGAAGAAGAAGAAAAATTTGGAAAGAAATATCAAAGAAAGAGGAATAGGGAAGATAAAACCAAAAAAGATGATGAACCTTCACCGAAAAAGAAGAAAAGTCCTCTTCCTGATTGTCCAATACTTGCAATACCACTTCAAATAATCAAGCCTGATGATGTAGCGAGTGAGCCTGAAGTGAATGAGCCAAGAATTGATGCTCTTGAAGATCTCTCTAAAGAAGAAGCTGATGATACTGTTGATTCCCCATATGTTGATATGACTGATGAACATAGGGAAAACATTCAAAATATGTTAAATTAGGCTAAAAGAATTGATCCAAAGATTTTGGGGCTGATAAATCATGGTTACAAGTTTGAAACTTTGGCTCCCATGTTTGATGAGGAGTTGCATAAATTATTAGATGAAGAGGTGGAAGATATAAAGAAAAAGATGCAGAAGAAAAACAAAGACTCAAAAATTCAGAACTTATTTGAGCTTACATGGCTACTCTGAAAAACAATTAAGCCATATGAAATTTGATGAACTAGAAAGTGCTTACATTGTAACTGTTGAAGCTGTGAAAAAGGATGAATTGGAGAGAATGAAGATGGAAACTAATCAGAAAGAAAAGTTTGAAAGATTATTCAATAAGTGTGGTGGAAAATGTAAGTATCTAATTGATCATGGCATATCAATTGAAGTGGTTGACTGTCTGAGCAAACAACAAATAGAAACACACTTCAAGAGATTGTCAAGGAAAGATGATTTTGAAAGAGCCGCAAGGAAACCATGAATATTTTTCCTGGCTGAAGAAGAAAATATGAAGTGGGAAAATGAAGAAAAGATGCAGTGGGAATATGAAAAGATTATTTTGTTTGATAATGGAGGCTAGACGCAGTAGAGATGCAGTCAAGGACTTGAGCAGATCGGAAAAATTGTCCCCGTATGAGGCTGAAAAGGACAAATTTGATCAAGACAAACCCAAATCACCCAATATTCATATTCTTGTGACTGTAAAGGAGGAACCGATGGAAAATGTTGTTGTGTTTTAACAAGATTGTCAAAGTCATATAAACCCATTTATATGAAAAACGCAGCGGATAATAAAGTTTTAAATCTTATTAATATGATTAATATAAAAACTCGATTTTATATAAAACCCAATGCCCGGATCCATATACAATAATACATGCTATTAAAACAACCATAGGGTGTTTTAGCATACTACCTTTTAAGATGAAACTTGAAGAGCATAATGATCTTGAATGGCTAGTCTTCAAAGGAGAAGATCCTCTAGCTTGTACACCCACAATCTAATAACAAAGGACCCGTAATTTTCTAGGATTTTACATTGCAAAACTACTCTTTTGCACCTCCTTCCTTGGCCGAAAATAATGGAGAGAAAAAGAGAATTTACTTGTGTGTGAGAGACAGAAAAGTGATGTTAAAAAATGCATCACCGAAGAACCAACCATAACCCATGCATGTTGTTGATATCTATAATAATAAAAAAGAGATAAGAGAGAAGGGGGAAAAGGGGGCAGCCACTTTGATCTCCCTCCCGAATTCAAACTCTAATATTATTATTATTATGTTACTTATGTTATGTATCTTTTAAAATAACATAACTTGGTCTAAGTAACATGCAAATGTTACAAGCCTTACATAAAGTTATTTAACCAACTTAAACAACAATATAAAATATCTTCTCTCAAAATATAAATGATCCATATAATTTATTTACAACGTAAGTGCAAATATTTAGAAACCCATTTTCTAAATATCGTTAGTTTTGATATTTATTTGTTAGATCATATCTTAAAATAAATATCGTGGGTGTTTGTATAGCTTGTTATTGGGTATGACCCGATTTGGATCATAACGTACTAGCCACATCAACCCAAACATGTGTCTTGGCAAGACCGATTCCAACAATCACCCACTTGCACAAGATACATAGAAGACTGATGCAAATAGAAAATACCGCCTAACGGTTTACTACTGTAGGTTCCCGGACGGATCTTACACGGGATATCGCTATCTACGCAGGTGCGGAATCCTTGCGTAGGTAGTTACGAGCGTAGAATACGTAGAACAATCACACGCGATACAAACGAACACGTTATCTCTTATAACTTGAAACACGTCTATTACAGACTCGATCTCTCGTCTATAGACTTACTGAAATACACGTGATTAACCAAAACTCTAACCCACCCTCGTAAACCCGTAGGTTACTTAAATACACGACAACTTCGCCTCAGGCGAAGTTGTCAGTAACTTCGCTCGTTGAACAAGTTCGCCTAGGCGAACTTGTCAACAACTTCGCTTGTTCAACAAGTTCGCCTGAGCGAACTTGTTGATAACATCGCTTACTTACATAAACATAAACTTAAACATAATTACATTACAGACTCGATTACAAACGCTAGACTATGAACTACTGACATTTATGTACCAACAGACTCCCCCTTGGCAGTAGCTTCATATCTTGATCTTCAAAGCTTGTGTCTTGTAATCTCTCGTCTTCTCTCTTCATCTCTTCAAGCATGCACTCCCTGTCTAACACATACAGAAACCAACTTCTGGTACTTCTTAGCTTCCTCTTTCCAAGCAGGAATGTAGAAAATCTTCTTAGCATGTAGTACCTGCAAGTCAGCTTGAGACAGATTGACTAAGTGCATAGGATCATACACTCTCATGATCTCTTGCTCATCTTCATCCTCCATGACCGCTTCAGCAGTTTCACAATCCACGTACCACCACTTCAAGTCTTTCAAGATGTTCTTGGGCATCACCTTCATCGGCACTTCTTTTAAATGACGGACTGGTTTATACTTCATAACCATCCATGGTTTGCCGTCTGCCCTCATCCCTCTATCTTTGTCTTCTACTAACTTCCCTTTCTGAGGCTTCAGAAGTTCAAACTTTTTATCTTTAATGGCCTCCTTCCAAACAATTTTCCCAATTACTCTCGCCATGTTATCATCAATTATGTTTATCATCCCCAGTCTTGCTAAGTCTTTCACCTCACACTCCGGTAAGGTATTCAGGGATCTTAACATCTTCTTGAAGTACTGAATGCCGTCGTAACGTTTGATCACAAATAGTTTCAACTCTTCATCGTACAACCAGCATATGATTCCCTTCTTTGATTCTGCATATCCCTTTATATTATACGACTTTTTGAACATCGTCGGTACTGCTGGCTTCTTCGTCTTTACAAACCACTGAGCGCAGCCTTCCTTCCAGTTTGGCTGATCTTCCCACTCAGTGTTGTCAACCACAGCATCTTCACATATAGTCGACTGTTCAACCACAGGGATCTCATGCTCTACATTTTCTTCAACAATCTCTCATTCTTCTATCACATTCTCAACCACAATTTCTGCACCAATCTTTTCAATCTCATCGATTGGCAGAACATCATCTTCATCTATCAACTCATCATCCTCTAACATATCGTCTATCTCTTTCAGCGCATCAATCATATCATCAACAATCTCAACATCATCAACAGCATCCTCATCATCACCAGATGCAGACTCCCCCTCAGCTGTGGAAGCCCCAAGAGCTATAGAAGTTCTTGGCAACTCACCACCTGCACCTTCCGGTGCATTGGGATCATCGTCTTGATCGTTTCGGCGCTTGGTCCTCAACTCATCTCCTCTACAGCTCATCTCCCCCTGAGATGCCAAGAACACCTTCAAGGCATCTATTACTTTCCCGTGCTCAGCCAGGAGGGATGCCTGCAGTTGATTTGCTTCCACTAGGCTTTGAATAGTCTTGGACTGCTCAGCTACAATCCGCTCTAGTGAAGCTATTCGTTCCGAGTCTGAAGTGGGCGTGTCCGCAGGTGGTACCGTACCCGATAACCCTGCAGTAGTGGTGACCGTAGACTCGACAAATCGTGCTACTACCACCGATGGAGTATGCGTTTGAGGTGGTAGAGACACAATTGCTGGAGTTGACGTCTGGACGGCCGTGATCGATGGAATGACAGCCGACGATGTAGCCACTACAGGAACAACCGTAGCGCTTGTACTCGATACCTGCACAGAGGTAGGAACAAAGGACATACCAGACAGGGCAGGTGGAGCAAAACGTACCAACCGTGAAGTCTCTCCAGCTCCTACACCCATACCTGTCCTTTCCCTTCGTGAACGCTTTCTCACCAGCTGCACAGCTTCTTCTTCGTCATCTTCCTCGTCGTCGTCGTCAACAATTCTCTTTTGTTTCCCAACTGTTCTCTCATGCGTTACCATCATCCTTCTAGCCTCTTCCATCACATCATCAAAGTCAGCCTGTGGACCCGAGACTTGAATATTCTCTTGAGGATCGACTCGGTCCATATCAAACATTCCTTGGCCTCCCAACATGGCATCAAGGTTAATCTCTGCAGCTGTCACAGCAGCAGATACAGCAGGCGCAGCTGATACAGCCTGGGGTGCTGCCGCCTGTTGTGGTCTTGGGTCTCTGAACTCGTCCCCTGCCGCAGGCACATACTCCGGGTTTATAAGGTACCCAAAGAGCGGAGTATGCCTGGGACGCAGCTCAGGCTTGCTTCGTGCGCTGGAAGTGCGACACTGTGCAAAGATACGTTTTGTCACACTTTCCACGTATCGAATAGGGCGTCGTTGAGGCAGCGTCGGAGCCACATGATTGAAAATCATCTGTAAGAATCGTGGATTCATTGTTAACCGCTCACGCGCCACAGCCCTTCGTTGTCTATCGATCTCGTAAAATATCATCTGGCTGAAGGAATATCTTTTATTATAAGTCAACGCAGTCAAAGCAGACTGCATTGTCGCACCCATACCATCAGTGCCTGCCTTCCGTCCTGACATACATACGATCATGACGTGCATAAGGAAGCGCCACTGATCTAAAAGGAATCCCTTCCTCCGTTGAGTGTCCCCTAAGAGACCAGAATACCCCATCCTGAGGAACGCCCCATCACGGAATGGCGCAACAAACTCCGTTGGGTCATCCCTCGTCTCTTCACCAAACTGCAACGCCACCCGTATTTGTTCAGAGTTAAACTGAACAACTTGACCGTTTACGGTGGCTCGCATAACCGGGGGCTCAACCCGGCAATCGTACTCTACCGTCTCCCAAAAGTCTTCAATATTCGGTAGGGAAATAGGCAGGGTAGTTGTTATTGCATGATATATCCTTGAGCGCAGGAGAAAAGTAATTATCTCCCTGTAGTCCTCCACGCCCTTTGCATCTGGGTCAAGTGTTATGAACTGGTTATGAGCTGGGAAGAACTGTCTGTGATCATCACCGTCATCACCTGCACCTCCAACAGCAGCCATATCTGCACTAAACGAACCAAGTTAGATAAACGTTTAAGTTGTACACAAGTTCGCTTGATTACCAGGAGCGAAGTTGTGATCAAACCTGTATAGGCGAAGTTAAAGGTGAGGCGAAGTTGGAAACAACTTCGCTTCATCTTTAAGTTCGTCTAATTAATTTTAAGTAAAATGGTCTGGGCGAAGTTAGTGATAACTTCGCCTCTGCACAACATCGCCTCAGGCGAAGATAAGGGTTAGGCGAAATTAAGCCTCAGGCGAAGTTGCGGATAACTTCGCCTCAGGCGAAATTAATCGTCAGGCGAAGTTGCGGATAACTTCGCCGAAACCCTAACTTCGCCTGAACTGAATCGACGACTGTTAGGATTCTAACAGCCGGAATCCGATGTTTCAGCAAAGTTTGACGATCCAGCAGACTCTAACACATGATATTACGGATGGTTAGATGAAAAGATCGTCCATGAACACGTAATACAAGCTTGTAAATCTCGGTTTTGAAAGGTCACCGGACCGAGGTCACGAAACCGTTCAAAACAACCTATGAAAAGCATCACTGTCTTTGGATATACGATTAATCGATAACACACACCTTGAATATATGAACGAAACTGAGAAAATAAGGATCGAAATCGGAAACGAATCAAGTTCGCCGTAAAATATATATCTTCGCCGGAAATTTCGGATAAGTTCGCTGGATTTTCTGTGAACAGTTTTGACCCTTAAAATCCTTTATATAGAGGCTCTATTATACAGGCGAAGTTACGGATAACTTCGCCTAGGCGAAGTTATTCACAACTTCGCCTGTTCAACAACATCGCCTAAAATTTCAAAATTTTAACCCTTAAGATTTTAACAGTTGTCAATTAAGTTAAAAATTGTCCTTTAAGAAACAAATAACATGATCAATTCTAAGTAACCAGTTAAAAAATCATAAAGCTATCTAAGTACATAAACGTAATAAATTTAAAGTATAAGGGATCAAATTTCAGTCTCGATAGGGACTGCTACGTTTTAGAAAAGATCCGAACAGGAATCATACTAACTACGTGACTGTCACATAGATTCGTGTTTAGCTGTATTATGACATATAGAGACAGGTTGTAAGCAGGTAAAATGCTTAAGATGGTTTTCATCGTTTCTGTGATACGAGTTAGGTTCAATTAATCCTTAAAATTTAAGTGGGCAACAACTCAGAAATATTGATGCCTCCTATCTATCCTCAAAGCGTATTTGGCTTTCCCCAAGTCACCGCGAATTGACTTCGACCCATAGTGTCTGATTAACTTGTAAGTATTCTTTGTCTGCTTCCCGTACTCATTCTTACTCAATGATTGAGAAGTCTCGATATCTTGAACTCTCGAATGTTACAATAACTTCATAAGTACTAATTTTTTTTATTTTTTATTTTTTACTTTTATTTTTTTTTTAAACATACTTATAGACTTCAGAGTAATAAACAACTGCAAGTCCCGAATCTGGATCACTGCAGTGTCTTGAAACGCCTTCTTCACGGGAATCAGAACACATACGGGCTCGTGTATGACTGGGTAATCAATTTTCTGCCTATCATTCGGAAAGATATATATGAAGACACGCAAAACTCTTAAGGAGTTTCCACGTAAAATCAAGTAAAATTAGTTTGTATCACGTCTACTTTTACGCACCATAAAAAGTTACCATGACATACAATGATTGTCCTAAAGCCTTTTAAGCCTAATAACTTCACTAGTTAAGCACTCAAAGTTAGTATATCTATCATTTTCCATGGTTGGATCAATTTTCCGTTCAACATAGCTAACTAACTTCTTACGAAGTAACAGACTTGAAAAGTAATTTCATTTCCCTAAGAAATTTTGACTTCAATCGCCCCGATCACGTCAAAGTCTTCAGGTAAACGGCAATCCTGAAGATCCAATGGATCAACTGGACCGACCACATACAAGTGTGTGTCCTTCTAACTAAGTATGACCGACTAATTTTCAGCGACAGAAAGAAAACACATCATAACCGCCCCGGTCACTTTCAGTCATCTGGTTAATGGCGACCCTCATTCTCTACAAGTAGAAACGAGGACCAAAACATATCCGAGGATATGTCCATCAAACTGAGGTAACCGACTAATTTTAAGCAATAGTGACGTTTTTTTTTTTTTTTTTTTTTTAAATAAACACAAAAAAACATGGTTACTCGGGATTGATCATCCCGTTTAGCTCAATTAGGTTTTGAAATCTGGATTTATCAAACGCTTTTGTAAATAAATCAGCGAAATTTTCTAGCGTATCGACCTTAATCAGTTTCCTCTCAGCACAATCCCGTATGAAATGATGACGAATGTCAATATGTTTAGTTTTACTATGTTTCACGGGATTGTTAATTACTGAGATGGCAGCAGTGTTATCAATTAAAATAGGAGTGAGTAAGAAATTCAGACCATAGTCGCGCAATTGTTGCTGAATCCACAAAACCTGAGAGCAGCAGTTGGATGCTGCCATATATTCAGCTTCGCACGTAGAGATTGCGACTGATGTCTGTTTCTTGCACTGCCAGGAAACTAATCTTCCACCGAGAAACTGACATCCTCCTGTTGTCGACTTCCGACTCTGATTGCACCCTCCATAATCAGAATCCGTATAAGCGACCAGTTCCACGTCTCCTCCCTTCGGGTACCACAACCCTAGCTTCGGCTTGCCTTTGAGATACCGCAGAATCCTCTTCACACCCTTCATGTGAGATTCCTTTGGGTTTGCCTGAAAACGAGCACAAAGACAAACAGCAAACATTATATCAGGCCTAGAAGCAGTCAAATACATCAAAGAACCTATTATAGCCCGATACTGAGTTGGGTCCACATCTGCGTCACCGTCTATTTCAGCTCCCAACTTGTGGTTGACGCAAATTGGAGTATCAAATGGAGAAGAGTCCTCCATCTTGAAGCGCTTGAGGACATCATGAACATATTTTGTTTGATGAATGAACATCCCATCCTTCTTTTGATCAACCTGCAATCCTAAAATGAACGTTAGTTCACCCATAGCACTCATCTCAAATCTTTTCTTCATGACGGCCTCAAAATCCTAACACATGGAGACTCTTGATGCAGCAAATATGATGTCATCCACGTAGACCTGAACTAGCAGGAAGTCACTTCCATCTCTCTTCACAAATAGTGTGCTGTCAATCAAACCCCTTTCAAAACCATTCTCTAGCAAGTAGTCCGATAACGTTGAATACCAGGCACGAGGTGCCTGATGTAATCCATACAGCGCCTTGCTCAACTTGTACACCTGATCAGGAAAGTCTGGGTCAGGAAAACCCGGAGGTTGCTCAACATACACAACCTCATCAACTTTCCCATTGAGGAACGTACTCTTCACGTCCAACTGAAACACTTTCATCTTCTTAAAAGCAGCAAACGCCAAAAACAATCTTATCGCTTCCAACCTGGCCACCGGAGCGAAAACTTCATTATAATCTATCCCCTCTTGCTGATTAAATCCTTTAACGACCAGCCTCGCCTTGTTTCTTATAATAATCCCCTTTTCATCTCTCTTGCACTTAAACACCCATTTTGTGCCTATCGCATGCACATTCCTTGGTTTTTCAACCAAAGTCCAAACTTCCATCTTTTTAAATTGAGCCAACTCTTCTTGCATGGCCTCGACCCACAAGCTGTCCTTAAGAGCCATTTGATAATTTTTCGGTTCGATCTGGCTAATAAAGCATGAGTACAAACATTCGTTCATTATACCCGTTTCCTTAATGCTTGTATAAACACAGGTGTGCTCATTCAAGCTACTTCTGGTTTGTACACCGGAGGACACATCACCTATAACATTTTCCAAAGGGTGATCTATGTGAATTCTCGTGGTCGGAACAGCACCGACATGCAAATTATCTTCTAAATTAGAAGAGAGCTCATCAATGGTTGTTTCTGGCTGAGAGTGAAATGGATTGATAAACTCTTCTCCAGGAGAGACAGCAGGGGAACCGATAGAATTTGATGAGGAAGGTTGACAATCATCAAATAGCTGTCTATGTGCCAAATTTTCCTCCTCATCTAGAATCATCTTCGTAGCAACACGTTCTTCTTCTTCTATACAAAACAAATCAGGTATGTTAAAAGACTTGAAGAGCCTATCATAGTCGAAAATCCCAGGAGGTCCGATGCTCGGTCATGGCGATCTGTAACTCGTAATGTCGGTGTTACATACCACCACAACCTTGCCGTTCGTTGTATTAAAGACACGCCTGTTGGGAGTCCCAACTTCATAGCCGACTAAGATTCCTTCATCGGCTGCTTCACCAAACTTTGAATGTGCCTTTAAAATTGAACACGGGGACCCGAAAGCTTCAAGTCCACACAAATTGGGCTTTCTCCCATGCATAAGCTCGTAGCATGTTTTAGTAAGTCTTTTTACCGTTAAAACACTATTCAGTACATAGCAGGCTGTAGAAACAGCTTCAGCCCAGAACACCACCGGAAGCTTCGAATCAGCCAGCATAGTCCTGGCTCCTTCAATTAAAGTTCTATTCTTCCTTTCAGCCACTCCATTCTGTTGCGGAGTATACGGAGCGCTGAATTGGTGTTCAATCCCTCTTGACAGACAGAAGATCTCCATTTCAAAATTTTTAAACTCGGAACCATTGTCACTTCTGATGAACTTCACTCGTTTATCCATAATGTTCTCAACTTTGGTAATCAGATTCTTCACCATTTGAGCCGTTCCGTCCTTTGATTTCAGGAAGTATACCCACGAGTATCGTGAGTAGTCATCAGTGATCACCAAGCAATAAGTTGTACCACCTAGACTTCTTACATTCACAGGACCGAAGATATCCATGTGAAGCAGCTCTAGTGTACTGGCAATTGAGTTTACTTTCTTGGTGAGATGAGACTTCTTGTGCTGCTTTCCCTTTTTGCACGCAAGACATTTGTCTTCAAAATTGAAACTTTTTAAGGGAACACCCAACACAAGCCCATGTCTGACAATATGGTTCATCTTCCGAAGATGAATGTGCCCCATTCTCCTGTGCCACAGTTCAGATTCCGATTCCCTTGCTTTCGTCAAAAGGCACGATTCTTCCGTTGACATTTCAGTTGAACTTAAATCCATCATAAACGTATTTCGATCACGTGGAGCCTTCATTACTATCCACTCCTCTGGTATTTGAAAACCAGGATTCAACCCAATCGCATCAGTCTTCGTGAAGTGTACGGTATAATCTTTATCACAAATCTGCGACACACTCAGCAGATTGTGCTTCAGTTCTTCAACAAAGTTCACATTTTCTAACGTCATCTTCCCGTTAGTTACCGTACCCCTTCCAGTTATTTTGCCTCCAATCTCACCGGCAAAACTGACTCTCGCTCCTTGAACAGGTTTTAAATCTTGTAACAAGTCCTTGTTACCAGTCATGTGCCGGGAACAGCCGCTGTCCACAACCCAAAGATTATTGGAAGCCCTGTTCAACTGTTCCTGCACAAACAAAAGAGATTATTAAAATTTGGGGACCCAAGACCTCTTGGTCTTGGGTCGACTAACCTTCTTAACAGAACTCACACACCTTGGCTGACCAAAGTTAGCATTAGAAAAATTTCCACGAGTCCTAACAGGATACCTCATTGGAGACTGATAGTGAGGCCAACCAAACCGACGAACATTAATAGAATCAAAAGAATTATAGCATTTGGTTTGGTTATCAGTGGTGTAAAAACGAGATGTGTTTCTTTGAAAACCTGTATTATCTCTCAAATTTGAATGGTTTTCATTTTTAACATTTAAACGATTACCAAAAACCTTAGTCTCAGTTTTCGAGGGCCTCACCTCTCTGAAACGCTGCTTCAGAGGGCAATCAGCAACAAGGTGCCCTGTTTGATTACATCTAAAGCAACACCTATATTCAGCTTTCTTTTCAGCAGATGTTTTAGATGTGGAGGCAGTATTACCAACCGTACATCTCACATAAGGTGGGACATATGGGTTGAGTGGAGTACTCCTTTTAGTTGATTTAACTTTTTCTCCACTAGTGGGTAATACTTCCTTCTCTTTTGTCTTACCCAACTCGGATGACTTATCCGAATCAGATGAGACTGGACTTGAAATAGAAATTTTAACTTTTGAGACAGGCGAACTTGTTTCGCCTTTACTAACTTCCGGTACTTTACCAGTTTCCTTAGCAGGACCTGTCTGATCAGCTACAAAATTAACAGATTCATGAACACTAGGATTGAAAGTATAATTATGGTTATAAGGTGGTGGAACTTCATGGTAACCAATTCCTCCCCTCTTAGGTGAGGAACCTTGATCACTAACGAGGTGATCAAGAATAGCAGAGGAATTCCGGAATTGCTCCAGTTTCCTATTTAGTTCCACCACTTTTACCTGGTGATCAGCAATCTGTTTTTCTTTCTCAGCGATTAACTTGGTTTTCTCTTCTAAAACCTCGTAGCTTAGATCGATCACATCAATTTTCTCAGCTAATTTTGTTTTTAAACTTTTAACGTCTTTTTCACAAGCTTTAATTTTTATTTTATAATTATTTTCTCTTGTCTTTGTGAAGTGATGATCTTCTTTCAAGGTTTTAAATTCGGCATCCAACTTAACATACTGATCAGTAATTGTAGCAAGCTGTTCAGACAAGTTCTCACATTTAGTACAGATAGGTTTAGTACATACCTCGGAGTTCTGGTCATTAGCCATGAAATCTTTTTCATTTTTAGCAGCTTTCATACATTCTTCAGCTGCAACCTTCGCCATGTGTGCCTGCTCAAAGAGTTCTCCAGAGAACATGTTCCAGTTGTATTCACCAGCATCAGACATCATGGCATTATCCCTATTGTTATTTCCACTCTGCTGTGTAGTCCTCCCCTGACTACGTTCTACACGTGCATTAGTGCACTCCTTTGCAAAGTGTCCATTTTGTTGACAATTGTAACACCTCACCCTTGACTTATCAAATCCTGGCTTTCCACCTACGAACTTTCTGCCAGTCTTCTTCATGAAACGCTTCACTCTTCTGACTATCATCGCCATCTGCCACTGCAGATCCATCTCTTCCAGATCATCAGGATCGATCTGGTCATAGTCTTCTTCCAAAGCAGCAGGGTCCACAATCTTCCCTTGTATGTAGTTCTCGTAAGAAGCAATAAAAGATGCATAGAGTGCAAACTGCTCTTCAGCAGATTTGACACTCATTGGCATCTTAGAGTAGTTATTGCTTGAAGCACTGGGAGAGAAACTACTCTTGGATGCTTGAGGTTTCGAAGCACTTGATCCTCCAGCAACATAGCAAACATCACCGTTCATGTTTACTGACACATTTCCTTCATGAGAAGAGTTAGAACCTGACTCTCCTTTGGAGTAGTAAGCAGCAGATTCAGACTTCGAACTTGAGCCTGAGTTAACTTTGGCACCATACATACCAGGGTCTTGAACCTGATCCGTTGATGTCTCTTTACGAACCATATTAAGCTCAAAGGTTCTGAGCTTGTTTACTGCTGTCTCCAAGTCATAATTAGGAAAGTCTTTATCTTCCCTCATTAGAACAGTGTACATTTCCCACTTTGGTGGGAGAGCATCGAGAAGCTTCTCAACTATTTCCTCCTCTCTGTAAGCAATAGAATAGTTGTTCAGCTCTGTCATTAGATAATAATATCGGGTGATAATATCATCGAGCGATTCGTTCTTCAAATACTTGAAGACGAAGACAGAGAACTGGGTCTTTAACAGCTTAATCTTCGAGGCACGAATACCCACGTTCCCTTCGAATCTATTCTCAAGAGCATCCCAAAGCTCTCGTGCAGAAGTGTACTTCCAGAATGTATGGAGAATCTCTTGAGGAAGAGCCATAGTAATTGCAGCATGGGCCTTGCTCTCGGCCTCATACATCTTCTTCTCTTCTTCCTCCATCTTGCTGTACTTCTTTATCACATCCCGACCTTCGTATTCCATTGTCGGTGGAATATATCCATCCTGGATGCACACCCACATCTTTGCATCCTGGTATTTAATATACTGAATGAACCTATCCTTCCAAGCCACAAAGTCGGTTCCTTTTATCAACCTTGGGGCCTTAGTAGCCGACCCCGCTTCAACTTCCATTTTGACTAACTCTGAGATGTTAATTGATGACATCTTCTCGAAAACACGAAAAACCTGAAAAAAAAACAAAAATTCTTCCAAACAGTACTATAGGCGAAGTTAAGGATAACTTCTCTTAAGTGTTAACTTCGCTGGAAAATCCTTAAAATCGCGTGACTTGGCGAAGTTGAGAATAACTTCGCTTAAGATAAGCGAACTTAGGAGGTAAGCGAAGTCGAGGTTAATTTCGCTCAACCTTATATCTTCGCCGAAACCCTACTTCCAGCGACGTCAACTTCGCCTGAAGAACAACAACTTCGCCCGAAGAACACTGAAAATATTCAGATCTGTTTTCGACGATTTAGCAGTTTCCGGTTGGTGTGACGACTTGAATATGACTGTATAAGGTGAGTATAACACAATATCAACTAAAACGCGTCCCGCGAATAGGTCAAACGAGACGTTTTCTACACCCGCGTGAAATCCCGAACCTCACAATCGAGCCAAAGCTCTGATACCAATTGTTGGTTCCCGGACGGATCTTACACGGGATATCGCTATCTACGCAGGTGCGGAATCCCTGCGTAGGTAGTTACGAGCGTAGAATACGTAGAACAATCACACGCGATACAAACGAACACGTTATCTCTTATAACTTGAAACACGTCTATTACAGACTCGATCTCTCGTCTATAGACTTACTGAAATACACGTGATTAACCAAAACTCTAACCCACTCTCGTAAACCCGTAGGTTACTTAAATACACGACAACTTCGCCTCAGGCGAAGTTGTCAGTAACTTCGCTCGTTGAACAAGTTCGCCTAGGCGAACTTGTCAACAACTTCGCTTGTTCAACAAGTTCGCCTAAGCGAACTTGTTGATAACATCGCTTACTTACATAAACATAAACTTAAACATAATTACATTACAGACTCGATTACAAACGCTAGACTATGAACTACTGACATTTATGTACCAACAACTACCCCTAATACATATGACGAAGTGCCATTCAATAACATCATCCCCTTCAAGTCCCTCACTTGAAAGTGATTTAGGTGAATATATCATTTATCCTTTTATCACATATGTCATGTCAAATCAAGAGACACAAAGTGATCATTCTCTGTTGATTTAACTTATCAGGCCCTAGACATCTTACTCTCAACACATAAGGGGGACAAATTCCTTATTGACTACATACGTCTCTCACAATCACCTTGTACTACACTTGAGCTTTGCCTTATGTATCGTCATGTTTCAGAGCAACGAAGAACTAAGTTAAAGCATAATATTTGGTGAATATCAAGACCCAATATGTATCTTAGGTTGGAGGATACTATGATATTCGCCTTTACTCAAAATTTACTTATGACCACCAATCACAAGGATTCCATGCAGTAAAATTTGAGGGCGGGTCAGTCCAATATTTATATCCCATAAATATCTATGAATCTTGGCAGTAAATCCTTGCTCTATGTTCATACTTTTTGAATATGCACTAATCCACGTTGATAATAGTCTTACCTTCATATTTGTTCCCACAAATATGAGCAACTACGAACAGTTAGAATAATTTACTTATTCACGGATTTAAACATGCTAGAATCGAACATCACTCATAAGTCATAAGCATAAACCATAATCATATGAATGAGTCAAAATAACAATGTTCCAATATCCAAATACAAAATAGATCAATTCCAATCACTAGAATATCTGTTGGTGCATAGATGTCAGTAGTTCATATGTATAAAGTCTGTAATCGAGTCTGTAATATTGTTTATGTAATTGTTTGTTTAGAAGCGAAGTTGTTGACAAGTTCGCTTAGGCGAACTTGTTAACCAAGCGAAGTTGTTGACAAGTTCGCCTAGGCGAACTTGTTCAACGAGCGAAGTTATTGACAATTTCGCCTGAGGCGAAGTTGTCGTGTATTTAAGTAGTTTAACTGTTTACGGTTTAAGAGTTAATCAGTTGGTCAGTTAGTGTTTTGGTTGATCGAGTTCAGTTACGTGTGAGTCTATTGACGTGAGTCTGTAAGTAACACGGTTCGAGTTATCAATATAACGTGAGTTTTGTTCGTATTGTGTGTACGTGTGTTCGTGAGCTAATATTCTACGTCCGTAACGATCTACACAGGGATTCCGCACCTGTGTATATCGGGATATCTTGTGTGATCCGTCCAGGGAACCTACAATTGGTATCAGAGCTTTTGCTCGATTGTGTGGTTCGGGATATTCACGCGGGTGTAGAATTCGTTTCATTTCGGGTGTTACCGGGACGAGTTTGTGGTGTGTTTGCTCATTCTAGCTTCCTACCAGTGTGTTTAAGCCTTCAAATCGTCAAAATCGTCGTTAAAATCCATTTTTCAGATCTGCAGAAAGTTCAAATTCGTCAGGCGAAGTTGCTGTTCATCAGGCGAAGATGCCGTCAGGATTCGTAGGGTTTCAGCGAAGATATAAGGAGAAGCGAAGTTATTCACAACTTCGCCTACCTCCTCAACTTCGCCTAACTCAGCGAAGTTCTTCTCAAGTTCGCCTCGTTCAGCGAAGTTCTCTTCAAGTTCGCTTACTTTCTAAGTTCGCTTATCCTAAGCGAAGTTATTCTCAACTTCGCCCATTTACGCGAATTTACGAAGGATCCAGCGAAGTTATTACTTAAGCGAAGTTATACTTAACTTCGCCTACAGTACTGTTTCGAAGAAATTTTTCTAACTTCGCCCATTTCAGAATTTTTCGGGTTTCTTAGTCTTCAAGAAGAATGTCGTCAATCAATATTTCAGAGCTTGTCAAGATGGAAGTTGAAGCGGGGTCAGCTACAAAGGCCCCAAGGTTGCTGAAGGGAACCGACTTTGTTGCGTGGAAGGATCGGTTCATACAGTATGTTAAGTACCAGGATGCAAAGATGTGGGTATGCATCCAAGATGGATATATTCCACCGATCATGGAGTATGAGGGTCGAGAATTTTTGAGCTTTTTCGGGTTTCTTAGTCTTCAAGAAGAATGTCGTCAATCAATATTTCAGAGCTTGTCAAGATGGAAGTTGAAGCGGGGTCAGCTACAAAGGCCCCAAGGTTGCTGAAGGGAACCGACTTTGTTGCGTGGAAGGATCGGTTCATACAGTATGTTAAGTACCAGGATGCAAAGATGTGGGTATGCATCCAAGATGGATATATTCCACCGATCATGGAGTATGAGGGTCGAGACCAGATCAAGAAATACAGTAAAATGGAAGAAGAGGAGAAGAAGATTTATGAAGCCGAAAGCAAGGCTCATGCTGCAATCACAATGGCTCTTCCACAGGAGATCCTCCATACTTTCAGAAAGTAGACATCAGCTAGAGAGCTTTGGGAAGCTCTTGAGAGCAGATTCGAAGGAAATGTAGGCATTCGGGCCTCAAAGATAAAGTTACTCAAGACTCAATTTTCAGTCTTTAAGTACTTAAAGAACGAATCACTTGATGATATTATCACTCGATATTATCATCTAATGACTGAACTGAGTAACTACTCCATTTCCTACAGAGAAGAAGAGATTGTAGAAAAACTTCTCGATGCTCTCCCACCAAAATGGGAGATGTATACTGTACTGATGAGAGAAGACAAGGACTTCTCTACTTATGATCTTGAGACCGCGGTCAACAAGCTCGAAACTTTTGAGCTTAATATGGTAAGAAAGGAAACATCTATGGATCAGGTTCAAGATCCGAGCATGTACGGTGCGAAAGTGAACTCCAATACAAGTTCAAAGACTGACTCTGCCGCCTACTACTCAAAAGGTGAGTCGGGTGCCAATTCTTCACAGGAGGGGCATGTGTCAGTAAACTCAAATGGGGATGTTTGCTTTGTTGCGGGTGGATCAAGTGGTACTCAACAGACAGCAAGCCAGAGTAGTGGATCTTCAAGTTCCGCAAGCAATAATTACTCTAAGATGCCAATGAGCGTCAAATCTGCTGAAGAGCAGTTTGGCCTCTATGCTTCATTTATTGCTTCTTATGAAAACTATATTCAAGGAAAGGTGGTTGATCCTGCGATGCTAGATGAAGACTACGACCAGATCGATGCTGATGATCTGGAGGAGATAGATTTACAATGGCAGATGGCCATGATAGTGAGGAGAGTGAAGAAGTTCAAGAGGAAGACGGGAAGAAAGTTTGTGGGTGGCAGGCCAGGGTTCGACAAGTCCAAGGTAAGGTGCTATAACTGTCAACAAAACGGGCACTTTGCCAAAGATTGCAGAAACGAGAGAATTGAGCGGGGTCAGGGCCGGTCCCCACAGCACACTGGGAATAATAAGGAAATCAATGCCATGCTGTCCAGAGAAGCAGGTGAATACAACTGGAACCTGCATTTGAATGAAATTGGTGAACAGGCAAATATGGCTAAGGTTGAGAGTGAAGAACGTGAGAAAACTGCCGGAGAAGAGAAAGCTGCTGGTAAGGAAAAAGCTTTCATGGCAGATAACGATGATCAACGCTCCGAGGTAAGTTCTAAATCTTTTTGTACTAAATGTGAGAATTTGTCTGAGCAACTTGCTACCATAACTGATCAGTATGTTCGTTTAGATGCTGATTTTAAAACTCTTAAAGAAGATCATCACTTCACAAAAGCAAGAGAAAACAGTTACAAAGTTAAAATTAAAGCGTGTGAAAAAGATGTTAAAAGCTTAAAAACTAAACTTGCTGAAAAAATTGAAGTAATTGATCTAAGTTATGAGGTTTTAGAAGAAAAAACTAAACTGATTGCTGAACGAGAAAAGCAGATTGCTGACCACCAGGTGAAAGTGGTGGAACTGAACCGAAAACTAGAACAGTTCGGAAATTCCTCAGCTATTCTTGATCACCTTGTTAGTGATCAAGGTACCTCTACAAAGAGAGGAGGAATTGGTTATCACGAGGTTCCACCACCGTACAACCACAATTACACTTTTAACCCTAGTGTACAGAAATCTGCTGATTTTGAAGTTCCTCAGACAGTTCCTATCAAGGTTACAAGTAAAGAATCAAGTGTTAGTAGTGGCGAAACGAGTTCGCCTGTTTCAAGTGTAAATATTTCTGTTACGAGTCCAGTCTCATCGGATTCGGATAAGCTGTCCGAATCGGGTAAGACAAAAGAAAAGGTAGTGTTACCCACTGGTGGAGAAAAAGATAAAACTCCTAAAAAGAATACTCCACTCAACCCGTACGTCCCACCTTATGTGAGACGAACGGCCGGTAACACTGCCTCGACATCCAAAACAACATTTGAAAAGAAAATGGAATATAGGTGTTGTTTTAGATGTAATAAGTTAGGACATCTTGTTGCAAATTGTCCTCTGACGCCGAAATTCAGAGGCATGAGGCCTATTAAAACTGAGCATAAGTCTACTGGTAATTTTAATACTGTTAAAAATGAAAACCATTTAAAGTTTCAAAATGTAACTAATACAGTTTTTCAAAGAAACAAACCTCAGTTTTACAATGCTAATCACCAAACTGTAAGATATAATACTTTCAATACGCATAGGTTTGGAAGGCCTCACACGCAATTTCCAAGGAGATTTCCTAATTGGACTGACAGGAATTATTCAAATGCTAACTTCGGAAAGCAGAAGTACGGGATGTATAGATCCAAGACCAATTGGTCTTGGGTCCCTAGATTCTAATCATTTGCTTTATTGTGCAGGAACAGTTGAACAGGGCTGCCCACAGTCTTTGGATTGTAGATAGCGGCTGTTCCCGGCACATGACGGGCAACAAATAATTGTTGCACGACTTAAAACCTGTTCAGGGAGCGAGAGTTAGTTTTGCTGGTGAAAGTGGAGGAAGAATTACTGGAAGAGGAACGGTGTCCAATGGGAAGATGACACTTGAGAATGTGAATTTTGTGGAAGAGCTGAAGCACAATCTGCTGAGTGTGTCGCAGATTTGTGATAAGGAGTATACTGTTCACTTCACGAAGAATGAGGCGATCGTGTTGAAGCCTGGTTTTCAGATACCAGACGAGTGGATAGTGATGACAGCTCCACGTGATACAAATACGTATGTGATGGATATGAGGTCTACTGAAATGGCCTTGGGAGAATCATGTTTAATGACGAAAGCAAGCGAATCAGAATCCGAACTATGGCACAGGAGAATGGGGCACATTCATCTTCGGAAGATGAACCACATTGTCAAAAATGGGCTTGTGATGGGCGTCCCCTTGAAAGGTTTTAACTTTGAAGACAAATGTATTGCATGCAAGAAGGGAAAGCAACACAAGAAATCCCATCTCACCAAGAAGGTCAACTCAATTGCCTGTACTCTAGAACTGCTTCACATGGATCTCTTCGGTCCCGTGAATGTAAAAAGTCTAGGAGGTACTTCTTACTGCTTGGTGATCACGGATGACTACTCGCGATACTCGTGGGTATATTTTCTGAAATTGAAAGATGAGACTGCTCAAATGGTGAAGAGTTTGATTACTAAAGTTGAGAACGTCATGAGTAAAACAGTTAAGTTCATCAGAAGTGACAATGGGACAGAGTTCAAGAATTTTGAAATGGAGATCTTCTGTCTTCAGAAATGAATTGAACATCAATACAGCGCTCCGTATACTCCGCAACAGAATGGGGTGGCTGAAAGGAATAACCGAACTTTAATTGAAGGAGCCAGGACTATGCTGGCAGATTCGAAGCTTCCTGTGATGTTCTGGGCTGAAGCAGTTGCTACAGCCTGCTATGTTCTGAATAGAGTGTTAACCGTTAAGAGACTTGGTAAAACTTGTTACGAGCTTATGCATGGAAGAAAGCCCAACTTGAGTGGTCTTGAACCATTCGGGTCCCCTTGTTCGATCTTGAAGACAAACTCGAAATTTGGTGAAGTAGCCGATGAAGGAATCTTAGTCGGTTATGTTGTTGGTACACCCAACAGACGTGTCTTCAATACTTCGACTTGCAAGGTGGAGGTGGTATGTAACACTGACATCACAAGTTACCAACCGCCAAAACCAAGCAATGGACCTGCTGAGCTTTTCGACTATGCTAAGCTTTTTAAGTCGTTTAACGTACCGGATTTGGAGATTTTTGAAGAAGAAGAAAAAGCTGCGACGAAGATGATACTCGATGAGGAAGAAAATTTATTGCAAAGACAGCTGCTTGAAAAATGTCAACCTTCCTCATCAAACACTATCGGTACCCCTGCTGCCTCAACTGAAGAAGAATTTATCAATCCTTTTCACTCTCAGCATGAAACAACCATTGATGAGATCTCTTCTAATTTGGAAGATAATATGCATGTCGGTTCTGTTCCGACCACGAGAATTCATAAAGATCACCCTCTGGATAATGTGATTGGTGATGTGTCCTCAGGTGTACAAACGAGAAGCAGCTTGAATGAACACACCTGTGTTTATACAAGCATTAAGGAGACAGGAATAATCGATGAATGCCTGTATACCTGCTTTATAAGCCAGATCAAACCGAAGAATTATCAAATGGCTTTAAAGGACAGCTCATGGGTCGAGGCCATGCAAGAAGAGTTGGCTCAATTCGAGAAGATGGAAGTTTGGACTTTGGTTGAAAAACCAAAGAATGTGCATGCGATAGGCACAAAATGGGTGTTCAAGTGCAAGAGAGATGATAAGGGGATCATTATAAGAAACAAGGCGAGGCTTGTCGTGAAAGGTTTTAATCAACAAGAGGGGATTGATTATAACGAAGTGTTCGCTCCTGTTGCCAGATTGGAAGCCATAAGATTGTTTTTGGCGTTTGCTGCTCATGAAAAGATGAAGGTGTTTCAGCTAGATGTGAAGAGTGCGTTTTTAAATGGGATAGTTGATGAGGTTGTGTATGTTGAGCAACCTCCGGGTTTTCCTGACCCAGACTATCCAGATCACGTGTACAGGTTGAGCAAGGCGTTGTATGGATTACATCAGGCACCTCGTGCCTGGTATGCAACTTTATCGGATTACTTGCTCGAGAATGGTTTTGAAAGAGGGAAAATTGATAGCACGTTGTTCTTCAAAAGAGATGGAAGCGACATCCTGCTGGTTCAAGTCTACGTGGATGACATAATATTTGCTGCATCAAAAGTCTCCATGTGTCAGGAGTTTGAAGCCGTCATGAAGAAAAGGTTTGAAATGAGTGCTATGGGTGAACTAACTTTCTTTCTAGGATTGCAGGTTGATCAGAGGAAGGACGGGATGTTCATTCATCAGACGAAGTATGTTCATGATGTGCTCAAGCGCTTCAAGATGGAGGACAGTTCTCCATATGATACTCCAATCTGCGTCAATCACAAATTGGGTGCTGAAGTAGACGGTGATGCAGATGTGGACCCAACTCAATATCGGGCGATAATAGGTTCTTTAATGTACTTAACTGCATCTAGGCCTGATATAATGTTTGCTGTTTGTCTTTGTGCACGTTTTCAGGCAAATCCAAAAGAATCTCATTTGAAAGGTGCAAAGAGGATACTGCGGTATCTCAAGGGCAAGCCGAAGCTGGGGTTGTGGTACCCAAGAGGAGGAGACTTGGAGCTGGTCGCTTACACAGACTCTGATTATGGAGGGTGCAATCAGAGTCGGAAGTCAACAACTGGAGGATGTCAGTTTCTTGGTGGCAGATTGGTGTCGTGGCAATGCAAGAAGCAGACTTCAGTCGCAATCTCAACCTGTGAGGCAGAATACATGGCTGCATCTAACTGCTGCTCTCAGGTTCTTTGGATACAACAACAGCTGCGCGACTATGGTCTGAATTTCTTACTTACTCCTATTTGCGTTGATAACACAGCTGCTATCTCAGTAACTAACAATCCCGTGAAACATAGTAAAACTAAACACATTGACATACGTCATCATTTCATACGGGATTGTGCTGAGAAGAAACTGATAATTCTGGAAAAGGTGGATACGCTTGATAATTTCGCTGATTTATACACTAAAGCGTTTGACAAATCCAGATTTCAAAACCTTATTGAACTGAATGGGATGATCAATCCCGAGTAACCATGCTTTTCTATGTTTATTAAAAAAAAAAAACGTCACTAATCGCTTAAAATTATGTCGGTTACATTAGTTTGAAGGACTTGTCTTCGGATATGTTTTGGTCCTCATTTTCTACTTGTAGATTTTAAGGATAGCCATTAACCAGATTACTGATAGTGACCGGGGCGGTTTATGATGAGTTTTTCTTTCTTTCGCTTAAAATTAGTCGATCATACTTAGTTAGAAGGACACATACTAGTATGTGGTCGGTCCAGCTGATCCATTGGATCTTCGGGATAGCCGTTTACCTGAAGACTTTGTTTTGGTCGGGGCGATTTTTGTTTAAAATTTTGAAAGTGAAATGGGAAATGAAATTACTTTTCAAGTCTGTTACTTCGTAAGAAGTTCGTTAGCTATGTTAAACGGAAAATTGATCCAACCTTGGAAAATGATAGATATACTAACTTTGTGTGCTTAACTAGTGAAGTTATTAGGCTTAAAAGGCTTTAGGACAATCATTGTATGTCAAGGTAACTTTTTATGGTGCGTAAAAGTAGATGTGATACAAACTAATTTTACTTGATTTTACGTGGAAACTCCTTAAGAGCTTTGCGTGTCTTCATATATATCTTTCCGAATGATAGGCAGAAAAGCGATTACCCAGTCATACACGAGCCCATGTGTGTTCTGATTCCCGTGAAGATAGCGTTTCAAGATACTGCAGTGATCCAGATTCGGGACTTGCAGTTAAATTTCTACTTTGAAGTCTATGTTAAAAAAAAAAAAAAAAAAAAAAAAAAAAAATATTTGAAGTTATTGAAACATATTAGTGATGATAAAATCAAGACTTCTCTATCTTAGAGTAAGAAGAAGAACGGGAACCAGAAGAAGAGTACATACATGTTTAATCAGACACTATGGGTCGAAGTCAATTCGGGGTGACTTGGGAAAGCCAAATACGCTTTGAGGATAGATAGGAGGCATCAATATTTCTGAGTTGTTGCCCACTTAAATTTTAAGGATTAATTGAACCTAACTCGTATCACAGAAACGATGAAAACCATCTTAAGTATATTACCTGCTTACAACCTGTCTCTATATGTCATAATACAGCTAAACACGGATCTATGTGACAGTCACGTAGTTAGTATGATTCCTGTTCGGATCTTTTCTAAAACGTAGCAGTCCCTACCGAGACTGAAATTTGATCCCTTATACTTTAAATTTTTACGTTTTTGTACTTAGATAATTTTATGTCTTTTTAACTGGTTACTTAGAATTGATCATGTTATTTATTTCTTCTAGAAAAGTTTTATAACTTAATTGGAAAATTGTTAAAATTATAAGGTTTGATTTTGTAAATATATAGGCGATGTTGTTGAACAGGCGAAGTTGTGATTAACTTCGCCTAGGCGAAGTTATCCGTAACTTCGCCTGAATAACTCCGCCCATATATAAGGCAGATAAACAGTCAATCTGTTCATTATTCTCAGCGAACATATCCACAGTTACACATTCTCCAGCGAACTTGATATTTAACCTCGATTACGTGTTTTTATTCCGATTTTTTCACCGATCAAAGGTTCGGATGTTGTTTTATCATATATGATAGGCGAACTTGTTAACCAAGCGAAGTTGTTGACAAGTTCGCCTAGGCGAACTTGTTCAACGAGCGAAGTTATTGACAACTTCGCCTGAGGCGAAGTTGTCGTGTATTTAAGTAGTTTAACTGTTTACGGTTTAAGAGTTAATCAGTTGGTCAGTTAGTGTTTTGGTTGATCGAGTTCAGTTACGTGTGAGTCTATTGACGTGAGTCTGTAAGTAACACGGTTCGAGTTATCAATATAACGTGAGTTTTGTTCGTATTGTGTGTACGTGTGTTCGTGAGCTAATATTCTACGTCCGTAACGATCTACACAGGGATTCCGCTCGCAGTCCTAAGGCACAAGTATGACCCTCATTCTTCGGCCTTTCAAGGAGCTTCGCTAGTGGATTCACAATATTATGATCAGTGTGAACTTTGTTATTACATATCTTTCCTTTTTCAACTTCATCCCTTATGTAGTTGAATCTCAGCTCAATGTGCCTTGTCTTTTGATGTGCACGGGGTTCCTTGATTTGAGCAATCGGACCCTCGTTTTCACAAAAGATCTCTAGAGGGTCCTGAAAGGTATGGATCACTCCTAGGTCGGCAATGAACTTCCTTATCCACGCAGCTTCTTGAGCTGCTAATGAGGCGGAGTTGTATTTGGATTCAGTGGTGGACAATGCTACCATATCTTATTTTGCGCTCTTCCAAGAGACTGCCCCACCATTCATAACAAATACATATCCCGATTATGATCGAGATCTCGATCAGTTTGGAAACTCGCATCCGTGTAACCCTTTACAACGAGTTCCTCCTCACCGGAGCCATATATTAGAAACATGTCCTTAGTCCTTCTAAGGTATTTCAATATGCTCTTAATCGCCATCCAATGGCTACTTCCTGGATATTGTTGGTACCTACTTGTCACGCTCAAAGCGCATGACACGTCCGGTCTATTGTATATCATTGCATACATGATGGATCCTATAGCCGAAGCAAATGGGATTCCTTTCATTTTCTTTTGATCATCTTTTAAGCTTGGACATTGAGTCGCACTTAATACCGTTCCTTTTTGAATATGTACCAAACCTTTCTTAGAGTTTTCCATCTTGAACCCTTTCTAGATTTTATCTATGTATGCACTTTGGTTTAAACCTATCAACCGCCTTGATCTATTCCTATAGATCTTTATTCCCAAAATATAGGCGGCTTCACCAAGATCCTTGTTGGAAAAACAACTCCCAAGCCAAGATTTTACACCTTCCATGGTTGGAATGTCATTTCCAAGTAGCAGTATGTCATCAACATTCAATACTAAGAAAGTAATGATGCTCTCACTAGCTTTCTTATACACAAGCCTCATCACCGTTCTTGATGAATCCAAATTTCTTAACCTCTTCATCAAAACTGTGATTCTAACTCCTAGATACTTGTTTTAATCCATAGATTGATTTCTTTAACTTGCATACTTTATTAGGATGTTGTAGATTGACAAAACCTTCGGGCTAAACCATATAAACATCTTCCGCAAGATGTCCATTTAGAAAAGCGGTTTTCACATCCATTTGCCAATTCTCATAGTCATATTATGCGGTTACGACAAATAACATCCTTGAGTTTGAGTAATATGCGGCATTGCCACAGGCGAAAAGGTCTCAACGTAATCAACCCCTTGAGTTCAAGTAAAACCTTTTTCTACAAGTCTTGCTTTTAAGTATCCAAGTTTCCATGCATATCGGTTTTCTTTATGAAAACCCCCTTACTTCCAACCGGTTTGGAGTTAAGAGGTGGTACAACCAAATCCCATACTTGGGTGTCATGCATGGATTGCATCTCAACGTTCATGGCTTCAAGCCATTTGTCACAATCAGGTTGTGACATTGCATCATGGTATATAGTGGGTTCATCCGAATCTACCATATAGCATCCATCCATAAAAAATAATATCTTTCGGGTGGATTACTAATTCTACCCGATTTGCGAATGTTTTGTGTGTCTTGATCAACCATTTGATCATTCTCAACAACCTCTTGTTGATTGCTAGTATCAACCAAACGTGTTTCTGCTTGTCGTTCTCGATCCTCCCCGAGTTCCACCGTTCTACTCCTTCCTTCCATAAGGAACTTAGTTTCCAAGAACTCGGCCTTTCGAGCAATAAACACTTTTTGCTCGGTTGGGTTGCAGAAATAATATCCCAGAGAGTCTTTGGGATATCCTACAAAGATACACTTAGTGGATCGGCTTTCAAGTTTGTTTTGGGTGTTGTGCTTAACGTAAGCCTCGCAACCCCAAACCTTTAAATATGAAAACTATGGAACACTTCCATGCCATATTTCAAAAGGTTTTTTATCCACTTTCTTGGTTGGTGCCATATTTAGAATATGGGCTCCCGAGAGCAATACGAAACCCCAAAATGACAGAGGCAATGTGCTTCTAGCCATCATAGATCGAACCATATCCAATAGAGTTCGATTCCTCCTTTCGGACACACCATTATGTTGTGGTGTTCCGTGTGGAGTAAGTTGTGAGATGATCCAACATCTCGAAAGATGACCTAGAAAAGCATCATTAAGGTATTCACCTCCTCTATTCGAACGAAGTACTTTGATTGTTTTATTGAGTTGATTTTCTACTTCATTTTGGAAGACTTTAAACATTTCAAAGGCTTCATCTTTGTGTCTTAACAAGTACACATACCCATAACGACTACAATCATCAATAAAGGTAATGAAGTATCTCTCACAATTCCTTGTCATTGCCATAAAAGGACCATATATATCCGAATGTATGATACCTAATAAGTCTTTTGCCCTTTTGTTAATTCCACTAAAGGGGTCCATGGTCATCTTTCCTTGTATACAAGATTCACATTTATCAAATTAATCATCATTTCATTCCAAAAGACTATTCTTTTGAAGTGTATGTATGAGATCCTTGTTTATGTGACCAAGGCGACAATGCCAAAGATAAGTCTTACTCAAATTTATTTTGAGTTTCTTGGTTCTAGATTGGTACAAGTTATCAATAGATGTGTTATCATGAATTAATTCATAAATTCCATTAGACGGCATCACTTTAAAATAAAATACATCATTCATGAAAACATAAATACCATCATTTACAATCAAAGCACGAATCCTTCGAGCAAACATTTAGCTTCTTCGGTTTGGGTGGTTCCACTTTTTCCTTCCTTTGAATTTACCCTTCATGTGTCCCTTACCATTTGCAACCTTTGTTTTAGGTTCCGAGTGATGCCTCCATGCATGACAACCAAGTGTGGGACTTGGTTGTACCACCTCATAACTCCAAACCGGTTGGAAGCAAGTGGGTTTTCAAAAGGAAACCAATATTCATGGAAACTTGGATACTTATAAAGCAAGACTTGTAGCAAAAGGTTTTACTCAAACTCAATGGGTTGATTATAATGAGACCTTTTCGCCCGTGGCAATGCTAAAGTCTATTAGGATATTATTTGCCATAGCTGCATATTATGACTATGAGATTTGGCAAATGGATGTAAAAACCGCTTTTCTAAATGGACGTCTTGAAGAAGATATCTATATGGTTCAGCCCGAAGGTTTTGTCTATCCACAACATCCTAATAAAGTATGCAAGTTAAAGAAATCAATCTATGGATTGAAACAAGCATCTAGAAAATGGAATCACCGTGTTGATGAAGAGGTCAAGAAATTTCGATTCATCAAGAACGCTGATGAGGCTTGTGTGTATAAGAAAACATGTGGGAGCGTCATTACTTTTGTAGTATTGTATGTTGATGACAAACTATTGTTTGGAAATGACATTTCAACCATGGAAGGTGTAAAAGCCTGGCTTGGGAGTTGTTTTTCCATCAAAGATCTTGGTGAAGCCACCTATATTTTGGGAATAAAGATCTATATGGATATCAAGGCGGTTTATAGGTTTAAACCAAAGTGCATGCATAGATAAAATTTTGAAAAGGTTCAATATGGAAAACTCTAATAAAGGTTTGGTACCTATTCAAAGAGGAACGGTATTGAGTGCGAATCAATGTCCAAGCTTAAAGGATGAGCAAGAGAAAATGAAAAGAATCCCATATGCTTCGGCTATAGGATCCATCATGTATGCAATGATATGCACTAGACCAGATGTGTCATGTAATTTGAACATGATAAGTAGATGCCAACAAAATCTGGGAAGTAGCCATTGGATGGCGGTTAAGAGCATATCGAAATACCATAAAAGGACTAAGGATATGTTTCTAATATATAACTCTGGTGAGGAGGAACTCGATAACAATGAGGGTTACACGGATGTGAGTTTCCAAACTGATCGAGATGATTCTCGATCACAATCAGGATATGTTTTCGTTATGAATGGTGGGGATGTCTCTTGGAAGACCACAAAACAAGATGTGGTAGCATTGTCCACCACTGAATCGGAATACATCGCCGCCTCATTGGCAGCTCACGAAGTGCGTGGATAAGAAAGCTCATTGCTGATCTAAGGGTAGTCCATACCATTTGGGATCCTCTAGAGATCTTTTGTGACAACAGGGTGCGATTGCTTAAATCAAGGAACCCCGTGCACATAAAAAGACAATGCACATTGAGCGGAGATAAGGGATGAAGTTGAAAAAGAAAGATATGTATTCACAAAGTTCACACTGATCAAAACATTGCAGATCCACTCACGAAGCTCCTTGAAAGGTCAAAGCATGAGGGTCATACTTGTTACTTAGGACTTCGATATTCTAGTGATTGGATTAGATCTATTTTGTATTTGGTATCAGAACAATTGTTATTTTGACTCATTCATATGATTATGGTTTATGCTTATGACTTTTGAGTTATGTTCCATTCTAGCATGTTAAAATCCGTGAATAAGTAAATTATTCTAAATGTACATTGTCGCTCATATTTGTGAGAACAAATATGAAGGTAAGACTATTATGAACTTGGATTGGTGGATACTCATAAATTATGAACATAAAGCAAGGGTTTACTGCCAAGATTCATAGATATTTATGGGATATAAATATTGTACTGACCCGCCCTCAAATTTTACAGCATGGAATCCTTGTGATTGGTGGTCATAAGTAAATTTTGAGTAAAGGTGAATATCATAGTATCCTCTAACCTGAGAAACATATTGGGTCTTGATATTCACCAAATATTATGCTTTGACTTAGTTCATCGCTGCTCTGAAACATGACGGTACATAAGGCTAAGCTCAAGTGTAGTACGAGGTGATTGTGAGAGACGTATGTAGTCAATAAGGAATTTTTCCCTCTTATGTGTTTAGAGTAAGATATCTAAGTGTCACACCCTCAAAATCCACTAACGGGGTTTTACCGTCAGAGGGTGTGAAATAACAGGATCGGAATCATTAGTTATAATCAAACAATAAAACAAAGTTTCAAAACCATGAAAACGTTTACGAGTAATTAAATGCGGAAGCGTAAAAACCATAGAAACCAATGTCGCGTCACGCAGGACGTCTTAAAACCCAAAGACAATTTTGCATAATTAAAAGTGTTTCAAGCAATGCATGTTCCTAAACCGCGCGCCCGCCTCGGCTACCTGAGAATAACATACTAAAAGTGTCAACTGAAGGTTGGTGAGTTCACAAGTTTATATAAAAATAAATGTTTAGCGTTTGCGTTCAGCGTTTTGCGAGCGTTTTGCGTTACAGCGTTTTGCGTTACAGCGTTTTGCGTTACCAGATAGTGTTTTGTCAATTATATATCTATAGTTAGCTAGCCTATAAAACAAGTATCACTAAGTGTTCGACACCGAAGCTGACTGTTTATCATTTGCCTTGCCACCAGGTCATCCAGACCATGGTATGTGTTTAGCCAAGATTACACTCGCTCGACCTCCGGTCGAGCTTAGCGTTGGGTGGGGTTTGTCAAACCCAGTAGTACTACTCAACAATGACTCGCTATTATCCAAATATTAACCGGTTCGATGTTATGAAGGACTTTAGTTATTGCGTTTGCCACTTAGTCTTTACAAGTGATATATAATCTATATTAACAAAATCTTAAATGCGTTTTCGGAGTATGTTATCTCCCCCAAGTGAAAAGCGTTTAAAAAGTTTAAAAGGGGAAAGTGAAACTCACTGTTTGCGAAGAAATTCCCAAATTAAATCACCAAGATGCGCGTCACAGAAAAACTCTCTCTAGCGTTCTAAAACAACAAAGAGATTTTTCTAAGTATCGGAATAATATCGAGTCTCTAGACCCGGCACATAGTACCTATGCACATAACATGTTTCGTGTTTCGTTTGTGAATCGTGTGTGACTTTAACAAATGTATTTGTGATACGTTACATGTGTAAGCAATTATTTACGTGTCACGTATTCATAAAGTACATCACTAGCAATTACTCCCCGTAAGGGCAATTTGGTCAACACATAACAATTAACTAGCCATTATTCCCCACGAGGGCAATTTGGTCAAATCATGACAATCAATTAACAATTATTCCCCGCAAGGGCAATTTATTCAAAACATAATAATTATATAGCTAGTATCATGTTTCATGCATTTTCACAAAACTCAGCAGCTAGTTTCACCGAGACAGAAATTATACTTGAAAGATTGTACTATTCCACCAATCATAGCATCTCAATTAATTCACCAAAAATCATCACAGAAGCATATATGTCTTAGGTTTCCAGAACATATCTTATTATATTTTTATTCCACATAGTTTTCTCACAATCATCAAATCATTACAGCAAACTCATAACAGTCAAATTCATGCGCAACAGAATTTTATTTGCAATTCCCGTTAAACAAAAAGTCCAATAAATGCAAAACCACTTGGGTTAGGTTCCTAACTCCATAAGTCAACTTCCAGAAGTGGAACCAACCCAATTGGTATCGTAGTTCATGAGATATAACATTTACAAAACAACCTAACAGCAGGTCTAACAGCTCAGCTTTGCACAACGTTTTTGTAAAATCATAAAAGTTAACTTCTACTAGTCCAAAAATTACAAGTTTATATCTTTAGAAACTAGACTCAACCTAGTTTACAGTAGTATCAATAATCTCAACCAATTTTCAAATTTAGACTTCGTTACAGTCACTTAAACATAAAATACACATTCTGTCCAGAAACTGTTTGCATCCAAACTCAACATATTAACCATCTATGAACTATCATGCATTCATATAACACTCTAGACTCCCTAAACACCATCCATGCACATCAATTACACCTTACATACAAGATTAGGGTTTTTGTTTGAACTCTAATCAAAGACACAAACAATTAACATGTAACAATATTCAATCTAGTTATCAATTCATCATCAATACATCATCCAATCAAACAAAATCATATGAACACATAATCATATAAAATCGGCAGCTAGGGTTTGTGATTAACCCAATAAAAGTCAAGATTAAGTATAAAGGATGCATAGGATAATCGATTATACCTTCCTAGCACCTAATTCTTCAATCAAACACTTGAATTCTTGGTTGTATATGTGTGTGTAAATCGACGGCAGCCAAGGAGCAAGGGGGTGGGGTTTCCGATCGGGGTTAGAGAGAAAAAGAAAATAATAGTTAGGGTTTAGTTATTATTATTATTTATAGAATACTATGTTACACTTTGGCCCCTCCACTTCTAAGTATTACTTAACTAGCTTAAACTAACTTGTTTACATCTTGAGTTAACGTTTATAACCATGTTATCACATAACACATAAGTCTAACACATAATTATCACATAATTATTGTTTTGACGTTTTTCGTTTATTCATCAATCGTTTGCGTCAACTCGTTTGCGTTTCGGTGCAATTCCCGAAAGACTACACATGTAGTAAGTGTTAAGCGTCATTTAAACCCTAGTTTAAATGTAATGAAGTATGCGTTATAGATTCAATGATCTTAAGTTTGAATTGACGAAGTTGAGTTAACGGAGTTAACCTGAAATTGACGATTGTCACATCATTCCCACGTTAAAGAATTTTCGTCCCGAAAATTTGAGTCAAGTCGTGATGAGTGTCTGAAAAAGTAAGAAAAATTTTCAGTTTGTCATATCATCCCCTAGTAGAAAGAAATTTCGTCCCGAAATTTAATTCATACCTCCGGTGATTTCTGACGGTTTGCCGGGTTTCGCGTTTTTCTGTGTTTGGTCAGCCCTTCAAAAAGGTGAGGATGCTTTTTCATCATTTGATCCTCGCGTTCCCACGTGAACTCCGGTCCACGTCTCGAGTTCCAACGAACTTTAACAATTGGAATTTTGCTTTGCTTGAGCGTTTTGGTTTCCCAATCCAAAACCTCGACTGGTTCTTCAATGAAACGTAACTGTTCATCAACTTGTAGTTCATCCAAAGGGACTACTTGGGTTTCATCGGATAAGCATTTCTTCAAATTTGATACGTGGAATACATTGTGTACGCCACTGAGCTCCGCTAGTAAATCCAGTCGGTACGCCACTGGACCAACGCGCTCAGTTATCCGGTAAGGACCAACATATCGTGGGTTGAGTTTGTTTCGCTTACCAAAGCGAACCACACCTTTCCAAGGTGAGACTTTGAGTAACACTTGGTCATTCACTTGAAATTCGAGAGGTTTTCGGCGCTTGTCGGCGTAACTCTTTTGGTGATCTCGTGCTGCTGCCATGCGATTTCGGATTTGAACACTCTTTTCTGAAGTTTCGAGTACCAGTTCTTGACCAGTGATTTGGCTGTCACCCACCTCTGCCCAGCAGAGTGGTGATCGACACTTCCGTCCGTACAGCGCTTCAAACGGCGCTGCTTTAATACTTGCGTGGTAGCTGTTATTATACGAAAACTCTACCAAAGGTAAGTGAGGTTCCCAACTTTTTCCGAAATCCAATACGCATGCACGCAACATATCCTCCAGGGTCTGAATAGTTCGTTCACTTTGCCCATCCGTCTGAGGATGGTATGCTGTGCTCATATCAAGACGGGTTCCTAGTGCGCTTTGCAGCGACTTCCAAAAGTGCGAAGTGAAACGAGAATCTCGATCAGAAATGATTGAGACAGGCACTCCGTGTCTAGACACTACTTCCTTCATGTAGACGCGAGTCAGTCTTTCCATTTTGTCCGATTCCTTAATCGCTAAGAAGTGTGCAGACTTAGTCAACCGGTCAACGATCACCCAGATGGTATCGCATCCCGTCGGTGTCTTAGGTAAACCCGTAATAAAATCCATTGAGATGTGTTCCCATTTCCACATTGGGAGTTCCGGTTGTTGCAGTAGGCCAGACGGTTTCTGGTATTCTATTTTGACTCTGGCACAAGTCAAGCATTTGCTCACGTAGGTGGCAATGTTGGCTTTCATGTTCGGCCACCAGTAAAGTGCATTTAAATCATGATACATTTTATCTGAGCCAGGGTGGATAGAATATCGGGACTTGTGAGCTTCGTCCATCACTAGAGTTCTCAACTCTCCGTACTGTGGAACCCAAATCCGGTTCTCAAAATATCGGACCCCGTCCGATCTGGTTTCAAGTTGCTTGTTCATGCCCCGCATGAGTTCCGATGGAAGATTATCATCTTTCAAAGCTTCAAGTTGCGCCTCGCGAATCTGGTAGGGAAAGTTTGCATGAATCGTGAGTTGCAATGCTCGCACTCGTCTGGGTTTATCTGTCTCTTTTCTACTAAGGGCGTCGGCCACTACATTGGCCTTGCCAGGGTGGTACTTGATGGCACAATCATAATCCTTGAGCAGCTCGACCCAACGACGTTGTCGCATGTTCAGCTCCTTCTGATCGTAGATATGTTGGAGACTCTTGTGGTCGGTGTAAATGGTAAACTTGGTACCGGTACAAGTAATGCCTCCATATCTTAAGGGCGAACACCACAGCTCCGAGTTCCAAATCATGGGTCGTGTAGTTCTTCTCGTGAACCCGTAGTTGTCGAGAGGAATAAGCTATAACCTTCTCGAGTTGCATCAGCACACAACCGAGACCTTGTATCGATGCGTCACAGTGTACCTCAAAATTTTCCGTTCCCTCTGGGAGGGCTTGAATAGAGGCGCTACAGAGTTTGGTTTTCAACAGTTGAAAAGCGGATTCTTGCGCGTCACCCCAATTGTACTTAGTGCCTTTGTGAGTCAAAGCGGTGAGGGGTTGAGCAATCTTTGAAAATCCCTCGATGAAACGTCGGTAGTAGCCGGCCAGTCCTAGGAATTGCCGCACCTCAGTCGGAGTCTTAGGTGCTTCCCAGTTTTTGATGGCCTCTACCTTACCGGGATCGACATGGATACCATTCTCGTTGATCACATGTCCTAAAAAGTGAACCTCGCGAAGCCAAAACTCACATTTCGAGAGTTTAGCATACAGTTGTTCCTTTTTCAATAACTCCAAAATTACCCTTAAGTGTTCTTCATGGTCAGCTTCGTTCTTGGAGTAGACGAGAATATCATCGATGAAAACAATCACAAACTTGTCGAGGTACGCCTTGCATACTCGATTCATGAGATCCATAAATACGGCTGGTGCGTTGGTTAGGCCAAAAGGCATAACCGAAAACACGTAGTGACCATACCGTGTTCTGAAAGCCGTCTTTGAAATATCTTCTTCGCGCACTCTTAGTTGATGGTAACCGGATCGCAGATCGATCTTCAAGTAATAACTCGATCCTTGAAGCTGGTCAAACAAATCATCAATTCGGGGTAAAGGATAACGGTTCTTGACCGTCACCTTGTTCAACTCCCGGTAGTCGATGCACATGCGGAAAGTCCCGTCCTTCTTTCGGACAAACAAAATAGGGGCTCCCCATGGCGATGAGCTAGGTCGGATAAAACCTTTATCCAACAAATCTTGCAACTGAGTGGACAACTCCTGAAGCTCCGCCGGTGCGAGCCGATACGGAGCTCGTGCTATGGGTGCTGCACCGGGGGTCAATTCGATTTGGAATTCGACTTGTCGTACAGGAGGGAGTCCGGGCAGATCCTCCGGGAAAACTTCCGGAAAATCTCGCACAACTGGTATATCTTCAATTCGCTTCTCCTCCGCGGGTTTCTCAACAATTTGCGCCAAAACTGCCGGATGACCCTTTCGCAGGTACTTCTGCGCCTTCATATGGGTAATGACGCTGGTGGTCATGCCGCTTCTCTCACCTCGGACCGAAATGCTCTCGCCGGAAGGGGTAGTAATGTGAACTATCTTGTCGTGACATATAATCTCCGCGCGGTTCTCAGATAACCAGTCCATGCCGACCAAGACATCGAAACTACTAAGCGTAAAAGGAATAAGGTCGATATCAAAGTCATGACCTGACAGTTTTAACTTACATCCCGCAAGTACATGAGTCGTTACTATAGTCTTACCGTCAGCTAATTCAACAGGAAACTTAGCATCTAACGGAGTTGGAGTTAAGTCTAAGAGTTGGCTAAAGGCTTTCGACACAAAACTCCTATCAGCTCCAGTGTCAAACAATACAGAAGCAAAACAATCGTTCACAGGGAACTTACCAGTCACCACGTGCGGATCATTGCGGGCTTGACCCGACCCAATTACAAAAGCTCTTCCTTTGCCATTGCTTCCACCACTACTACCACTTCCATTACCTCCATTGTTGTCGTTCTGTTTCAGCTTGGGACAATCTTTCCTGAAATGACCTTCCTGCCCACATTCGAAACATCCCTTCGTCGTCAGAGGTGGCTTAGGAGCACCCTTTGCCGCAAGGTCTCCTCTACATTCCATCGCCTGGTGACCCATCTTTCCGCATCTCTGACACTTGACACGGTCACACGGGCCAACATGATGATAGTTGCACCTATTGCACTTCGGATATTTCCCAGCATATCCGCTCGAACCCTGCCCGCTACCATTGTTATTGCTGTTGTGAGTCTGATTGTTAAAGCTCCGAGTGAATTCGGGCTTACGGTAGTGTTGTTGCGGTAGGAGGTTCGAGGATGAGGATCTGGTGTTGTCAAACTTTCTCTTTCCGCTGCTCAGGTTGCTGTTGCTGTTGTTGTCATTACTCGGGTTGTCACGGGCTTTAGTGGTTGAACCCCTAGGTGGTAACGCACCTTGGGTCACAGCCTGATCCGTCAGTTTGTGAGCTAAACGGATCGCTTGTTGTATCGTGGCTGGTCTGGAAGACGTCACCATGCCCTGAATCTGCGGTGCTAACCCATCGATATACATCTCAATCCTCTTACTCGGCGGATCCACCATCCGCGGACACATCACCGCTAACTCGTGAGAACGGGTAGTGTAGGCTTCAATTTCTGAGCCCACCATCTTTAGTGACCAAAATTCTGACTCCAACTTCGAAATCTCCTCTCTCGGACAGTACTCCTCTAGCATCATGTTTTTGAACTCCTCCCAGTTCATCGCGTTAGCCAGTTCCAATCCAAGGATCTGCACGTTCGAATTCCACCAAGTGAGGGCAGAATCCTCAAGTGTTCCAGCAGCGAATTTGACCCTACTGGCAGGGGGACAATTGGACATCTCAAATGCCGACTCAGCCTTCTCAGCCCAACGCAGGAAGCCTATAGCTCCCTCAGTGCCCTTAAACGTACTGGGCTTGCAGTCAAGGTAATTCTTGAAGGTACACGTTCCACTTGGACCTCCAGCTTGGTTCTGAACATGTGCGGCTAAAGGGGCCGCCGCATGGTCGTTCAGCAAAGTTTGGAGTTCAGCTGCAGTCAAGTTGATGTTACCACGTCCGTGTCCAGCGTTTCTTCCAGCCATTTCCTAGAATCACAGTATAAAATGTTAAACATGAATTTTTCTTTCATATACAACACACCATACATGTATTAAAAGATAGGTAAGAAAGACATAAGAAACAACATCACATCACAACCATATATTAATCTAATTAATAATTCATGATTAAAACCACTGTATTCGCTATAAAGTATTTCCAATCAATCCTTAAAATCATAGAAAATAATAGTTCGGATGGAGAAAACCCCTCCATCTAGGTGTTATCATCACTAGATGTCATCATCTGAGGACACCTCTGAGTGTGCCTCCTCCTCAGCCGGTTCTTTCTCCGGTTCTTCTTCGGTTTCTTCCTCGGGATCCTCCTCTTCGGGATCTTCTTCAGGTTCCTCTTCAGGCTCTGCCTCAGGCTCTGCTTCAGGTTCGGCTGCGTTCTGAGCAATTTGCATTTGTAACACGTCGCAACGCTCTAAAGCTATCTCGGTTCGGGTCCTTGCTACTTGGAGTTGCTCTTGCAAGTCTATCATCTCGGCTTGCATGTTTCTCATAATCTTCATTTGTTGATCACTAGCCTCTTGCATTTCCTTCATTGCCGCTGCCATGCGAGCAATCTCCTTCTTAGTCTCGGTTCCGTCTTTTAATAGTCCGGAAACGTTCGCTCTCGTATAGCGCATGTAACCCACGTCACGCTACAAACATGAAACAACAGCTGCGAGAACTCGCTCTACAGGTTCGGTTATGGATGGTAGGGTGTTGGGATAAGCAGGGTGGTTCGGGTGAGGTAACGGGGGAACTTGCTCGCGATAGACCATACGTCTGATCATGTTAGGGTACCAATCCCAGCTAACGTCGTTTTCGTATATGCCTCCGGATAAGCGGTACCTCTTCGGTGCGGGAGCTTCGAGTTCCGGGACTACTCGGGGCGGCGATGCGGTAGGTAACTGCGGTTCCTTCCAGTAAGCATGAGTCATCGGATCGGATGATGATGAGGGTGGCAGCGTCGACATTCCTACAAGTAAGCCGTGTATGCGCGCGCGTATGAGTGAAAGAGGTAAAGAGATAAGATAACAAAGACTACACAAATCTATGCAGTGCGTATCATTATAACTAATGGGTCGTCGCGGTTATAGTCTAGTATGCATGCAGCTTCTAGTTCGCTATAACCAATGGCTCTGATACCAATCTGTCACACCCTCAAAATCCACTAACGGGGTTTTACCGTCAGAGGGTGTGAACTAACAGGATCGGAATCATTAGTTATAATCAAACCATAAAACAAAGTTTCAAAACCATGAAAACGTTTACGAGTATTTAAATGTGGAAGCGTAAAAACCATAGAAACCAATGTCGCGTCACGCAGGACGACTTAAAACCCAAAGATAATAGTTTAAAATAAGTTTTGCATAATTAAAAGTGTTTCAAGCAATGCATGTTCCTAAACCGCACGCCCGCCTCGGCTACCTGAGAATAACATACTAAAAGTGTCAACACAAGGTTGGTGAGTTCACAAGTTTATATAAAAATAAATGTTTAGCGTTTGCGTTCAGCATTTTGCGTTACAGCGTTTTGCGTTACAGCGTTTTGCGTTACCAGATAGTGTTTTGTCAATTATATATCTATAGTTAGCTAGCCTATAAAACAAGTATCACTAAGTGTTCGACACCAAAGCTTACTGTTTATCATTTGCCTTGCCACCAGGTCATCCAGACCATGGTATGTGTTTAGCCAAGATTACACCCGCTCGACCTCTGGTCGAGCTTAGCGTTGGGTGGGGTTTGTCAAACCCAGTAGTACTACTCAACAATGACTCGCTATTATCCAAATATTAACCGGTTCGATGTTATGAAGGACTTTAGTTATTGCGTTTGCCACTTAGTCTTTACAAGTGATATATAATCTATATTAACAAAATCTTAAATGCGTTTTCGGAGTATGTTATCTCCCCCAAGTGAAAAGCGTTTAAAAAGTTTAAAAGGGGAAAGTGAAACTCACTGTTTGCGAAGAAATTCCCAAATTAAATCACCAAGATGCGCGTCACAGAAAAACTCTCTCTAGCGTTCTAAAACAACAAAGAGATTTTTCTAAGTGTCGGAATATTATCGAGTCTCTAGACCCGGCACATAGTACCTATGCACATAACATGTTTCGTGTTTCGTTTGTGAATCGTGTGTGACTTTAACAAATGTATTTGTGATACGTTACATGTGTAAGCAATTATTTACGTGTCACGTATTCATAAAGTACATCACTAGCAATTACTCCCCGTAAGGGCAATTTGGTCAACACATAACAATTAACTAGCCACTATTCCCCACGAGGGCAATTTGGTCAAATCATGACAATCAATTAGCAATTATTCCCCGCAAGGGCAATTTGGTCAAAACATAATAATTATATAGCAAGTATCATGTTTCATGCATTTTCACAAAACTCAGCAGCTAGTTTCACCGAGACAGAAATTCTACTAGAAAGATTGTACTATTCCACCGATCATAGCATCTCAATTAATTCACCAAAAATCATCACAGAAGCATATATGTCTTAGGTTTCCAGAACATATCTTATTATATTTTTATTCCACATAGTTTTCTCACAATCATCAAATCATTACAGCAAACTCATAACAGTCAAATTCATGCGCAATAGAATCTTATTTGCAATTCCCGTTAAACGAAAAGTCCAATAAATGCAAGACCACTTGGGTTAGGTTCCTAACTCCATAAGTCAACTTCCAGAAGTGGAACCAACCCAATTGGTCTCGTAGTTCATGAGATATAACATTTACAAAACAACTTAACAGCAGGTCTAACAGCTCAGCTTTGCACAACGTTTTTGTAAAATCATAAAAGTTAACTTCTACTTGTCCAAAAATTACAAGTTTATATTCTTTAGAAACTAGACTCAACCTAGTTTACAGTAGTATCAATAATCGCAACCAATTTTCACATTTACACTTCGTTACAGTCACTTAAACATCAAATACACATTCTGTCCAGAAACTGTTTGCATCCAAACTCAACATATTAACCATCTATGAACTATCATGCATTCATATAACACTCTAGACTCCCTAAACACCATCCATGCACATCAATTACACCTTACATACATGATTAGGGTTTTTGTTTGAACTCTAATCAAAGACACAAACAATTAACATGTAACAATATTCAATCTAGTTATCAATTCATCATCAATACATCATCCAATCAAACAAAATCATATGAACACATAATCATATAAAATCGGCAGCTAGGGTTTGTGATTAACCCAATAAAAGTCAAGATTAAGTATAAAGGATGCATAGGATAATCGATTATACCTTCCTAGCACCTAATTCTTCAATCAAACACTTGAATTCTTGGTTGTATATGTGTGTGTAAGTCGACGGCAGCCAAGGAGCAAGGGGGTGGGGTTTCCGATCGGGGTTAGAGAGAAAAAGAAAATAATAGTTTGGGTTTATTTATTATTATTATTTATAGAATACTATGTTACACTTTGGCCCCTCCACTTCTAAGTATTACTTAACTAGCTTAAACTAACTTGTTTACATCTTGAGTTAACGTTTATAACCATGTTATCACATAACACATAAGTTTAACACATAATTATCACATAATTACTGTTTTGACGTTTTTCGTTTATTCATCAATCGTTTGCGTCAACTCGTTTGCGTTTCGGTGCAATTCCCGAAAGACTACACATGTAGTAAGTGTTCAGCGTCATTTAAAACCTAGTTTAAATGTAATGAAGTATGCGTTATAGATTCAATGATCTTAAGTTTGAATTGACGAAGTTGAGTTAACGGAGTTAACCTGAAATTGACGATTGTCACACTAAGGCCTGATAAGTTAAATCAAAAAAGAATGATCACTCTATGTCTTTATAATTGACATGACATCTGAGGCAAAATGATAAATGATAGATTCACCTAAATCATTTCAAGTAAGGGACTTGAAGGGGATGATGTTATTGAATGGCACTTCGTCATACGTATTAGTTGTAGTAAACCGTTGTTAGGAGGTATTTACTACTTGCATCAATCTTCTATGTATCTTGTGCAAGTGGAAGATTGTTGGAATCGGTCTGCCCAAGACACATATTATAATTGATGTGGCTTGTACGTTATGATTCAAGTCGGGTCATACCCAATAACAAGCAAGACAAACACCATAATCTTTATTGTAGATATGATCTAACAAATAAATATTAACACTTATGATATTTAGAAATTGGGTTTCTAAATATTTGCACTTGAGGAATCGATAAATTATATGGATAATTTATTTAGAGAGATTATCTTATGATATTATTTAAGTTGGTTAAATATTATATGATAATGGTTATGATATATTGCATGAAACTTATGGCATGATAAAAGTGTTAAATGTCACAAAGTTTCAATACTCCTACGACTAATACATGGAGGAGTATTAGTCATGCGGCTAGTACATGGAGTATTAGTCATGTGAATAGTACTTGGATTATTAGTGTGTTCCCAGGAAAGAAAGAGACAATATTACTGGTGGGACCAGCCATTTTGGGAGGAAAATTCCCACCCTTTTGTTTAAAAATGGTTTTCTCTTTACATGTTTTTGGGACACAACACATGGGATAACACAATAATATTACATGCAGTATTGAAGTCTTTCTCTCCTCTCCCTCTCTCCTCTCCCAAAATCGGTTCAAGGAAAAAGAAACACAAGAAGGGTTTTTGTGTGCAAAGTGTTATCAAATCCTAGCAAGCAGGGTGTTTGTTGAAGGCTTGGAAGGGTATACAAGTTTGAGGCTCTTCTCCATTGAAGGCTAGATGTTCAAACCATCATCTTCTTCATCTTCCATGCATCTTGAAAGGATGTATTACATAAACCCCCTATAGTTGTTGATTTTGGTAAGCATGTAATTTCGTATATGGATCCGGGGCTTGGGTTTTACACATAAAATTTGTTTTATATTAATCTAGATAACAAGATTTAAAACTTTTAATCCGCTGTGTTTTTCATATAAATGGGTTTATATGTCTTTGATAATCTTGTTAAAACCCAACAGTTTATATTTGTGGGAACAAATATGAAGGTATGACTATTATGAACTTGGATTGGTGGATATTCATACGGTATGAATAGAGAGCAAGGGTTTGCTGCCAATGTTCATAGATATTTATGGGATATAAATATTGGACTGACCCGCCCTCAAATGTTACTACATGGAATCCTTGTATTTGATCATAAGTAAATTTGAGTAAAGGCGAATATTATAGTATCTTCCGACCTGAGATACATATTGGGTCTTGATTTCACCAAATATTATGCTTTGACTTATTTATTCGCTGCTCTGAAACATGATGGTATATAAGGCAAAGATCAGGTATGGTACGCGGTGATTGTAAGAGACGTATGTTGTCAAAAGGGGATTTCTCCATCTTTTTCATTGAGAGTAAGGTGTCTAAGGCCTGCTAAGTTATATCAACGGAGAATGATCACCCTGTGTCTCTGGATTTGACATGACATATATGGAAAAAGGATAAATGATAGATTCACCCTAATCATTTTCAAGTAAGGGATTGAAGGCGATGACGTTATTGAATGGAACTTTGTCATTAGGGGTAGTAAACCGTTGGATCAGTCTTCTATGTATCTTGTGCAAGTGGGAGATTGTTGGAATCAGTTTCATAAGAAACATATTAGAGTTGATGTGGCTAGTACGTTATGATCCAAGTCTGGTCATACCTAATAATAAGCTAGACAAACACCCACGATATTTATTTTAAGATATGATCAAACAAATAATTATCAACACTTACAATATTTAGAAAATGGGTTTCTATATATTTACAATTTTTTAGTAAATAAATTAAATGGATAATTTATATTTTGAAGAGGACATTTTATAATGTTATTTATGTTGGTTAAATAATTTGATGCATGTTACTTAGATCATGTTATGTTACATTTAATAATATGTAACAAATATAACATAAGTAATAAAATTGGAAGGGTTTGAATATTTGAGAGGGAAATACCTGTCTCTCTCATCTATTTATTATATTGTTACTTCAAGAACATGCATGTGTGGTCATTGTCCATGTGAGTGGTGCATTGGTTGCATCCATCTCTCTTTCTCACATACACAAGAAAGCAAGTAAACTCTCCTCTCCCTCTCATAATCTTCTGTGCGTTGTAGGTGGCTTGGGGTATACAAGCTTGAGGATCTTCTTCTTTGAAGAATAGCCATTCAAGATCATTCTCTTCTTCAAGTTTCATCTTGAAAGGTAGTATTCTGAAAACACCCTATGGTTGTTTTGATAGCAATTTCGTATATGGATCCTAGGCTTGGGTTTTTACATATAAAATCGGTTTTATATTAATCTATATAAAAGATTTAAAACCTTCTAATCAGCTGCTTTTTTTATATAAATGGGTTCATATGACTTTGATGATTTTGTCAAAAACCAACACTCGCCATCATGGGACGGTTCTCATGAGAATTAGCTCATTCTTGTCATTGGTGACTACCATCATTCATCCTTTATTAGAACTACTTGAACTTGATATACCCAAGGATAATCAAATATGGGGTCAATCAATCCTACATCAAGCAGTTTTTGAACGTCTTTCTTTACCACGTCATGCATTTTTGGATTTAGTCGTCTCCGGTGCTGCACTACAGGTTTGAATTCTTCTTTCATCGGAATCATGTGAGTACAAAATGACGGGCTGATGCCTTTGATGTCGATGATATTCCAAGTGATGGCTTTCTTAAGAGATTTAAGAACTTCACGTAGTCTATCTTTCTCATCGCTCAAAAGGTCGGAGAAAATAATGACATGTAAATGCGAATTTCCTTCAAGAAAAGCATACTCAAAGTGTTTGGGTTCTAAAGTAGGTGGATTATCGATAGAAGGTATGGCTTTAGGTTCTAGATCTATGTCTACTATTTCGAATGTCTCATGTGAGTTTCATTCTTCTTCTTCCTTTTGACAAACTACTCGATCCTCTAAATTGATGGTGTGTGTCGTTTTCTCGATCAATTGTGTGTCATATACTTCTCTTTCGGTTGTTTTTCGTAGATGAAAACTAGCTCACTATTGATTCACACATATCCAAGAAGTATGTGGAATCATCGGTGTATTGCGGATGAATCATAGATTTCCATATGTCGAAAGTTACCTCCTCATTCTCAACCCTAGGAGTGAGTTTCCCAGTGTAAATGAATATGAGTGCTCTAGTGGTAGTTAAGAATGGTCTACCTAAGATAAGGGGTACATAATTGTCTTCATCAATGTCTAGAATAACAAAGTCAATAGGAAAGACAAATTTATCGATATTTACTAACATGTTTTCAACTTTGCCTATTAGGTATTTCACTGATCTGTCGTCTAGCTGAATGCTCCTATGGGTTGGAGTAGGTTCTCCAAGCCCTAGATTGGATAAAAACCATATAAGGCATTAGGTTGATGCTAGCTCCTAGGTCGGCTAAGGTATTGCTAACAAACAAGTTTTCAATAAAACATGGGATAGTGAAACTTCATGGGTTAGTCATTTTCTTTGGAATCTTTTCTATAGAATGGGAAAGCATTCTTCATTGAGTATCACGTGTGGTAGTTCCTCTAGCTTCATTCAATTGGATAGAACCTCCTTTAAGAACTTTGCATATTTTGGCATTCTGGAAGTGGCTTCTATGACTGGAAGGTTAATATGTCGTTTCTTAATAAGTTTTAGGAATTTTCCATATTGTGACTCCATCTTTTCTTGCTTTAGTCGGGCTGGATAAGGAATTGGTGTAACACATGGTTTTACATATTCTTTTATAGGTTTAGGAGTAGTTGGAATAGGTTGAATGTTGGGTGTGTCAAGAACCTCAGTCTCACCCTCATATTAGATGGGTTTGACTTGTGAGTTGTTTCTAGCAGATCTGCCACTTCTTAGGGTTATGGTATTATCTTGAGCGCTGTGATTGGTAATTGTGTTACTATGGAGTCCTTTAGGTTGTCTCTCGTAAAGTAGTTGGGCTAATTGGCCTACTTTATTTTTGTTGTTTTGAAAAGAAGAATTATAGTTCGTTAGTTTTACTTCATTCTTCAGGAATCAGACTTCGGTTAATTTGTTCTAAGAGTGCGTACTTGCTATGAGTTGTGTCAGAAGAGTCTCCACTATAGATCCACCATTTGGCAGTTAGCTGGAAATTACACCTGGATTCTGGCATGGAGGTTTAGTTTGAGTGGGTTGGTTTTGATTCAAAAGGTAGTTTATCTAATCCAAGTGGAGCTTGATTATTGGATCGATCCTTCCAGCTGAAGTTATAATGATTTCTCCAACCAGGATTGTAAGTGTTGCCATGCATGTTTTTTATGTCGGCTTACGAAATCACATTCTTTAATAGTCGTACTTTGGCAGTATTTGACCTTGTGATCTCCCCCACAACTATCACACTTGACCTTTTCTTTGACCAGAACAGACTTTAGTTCCTCAAATTTCTTCGAGGGGGCTTCAAATTGTGCAGAGATAAAACTATTGTTGTCGACATGGTGTATGCCTTTTTGTGATGGGTTGTTCAAGATGGGTTATAGGCAGGTATTTTCTTAGCATCTTTTTCTAAGATCTCGAATGCCTCAATTGGAGATTTAGTTCCGAGATCTACACCAGCGACCTGATCGATTGCCTGTTTTTTGTGGCTAGTTTGAGCGTCGAAGGAAGTTGTCTTGAAGCCACTAGTTCAATCCATGGAACGGACATATTCGAAGAAGGCTCTTATATCTCTCCCATGTTGCATGTAATGACTCTTCTTCATCCATCCGAAATTCGTTGTTGTTGGCACGATACTTCGCAGTTTTGTCGGGTGGAAAGATTGAAGCCACTCCACGGCTTTGCCATATGATTCCAGTCAGTGATGGCACCGGATGGTAAAGATTGAATCCACTTTGGAGAAATTTTGGATTTTTGAAACTTCCACAAATTTGAAGAACTCGGGAAATATGAGATAAAGGATCTTCATCGACATGTTGATGAAATTGGACAGAGTTTTAATCATATGAATGGTGCTATATTTTATTTTGAGTTTTAAATGAATTTTGGGTGGTGCAACGCTATTTAAATAGCCGTCAAGTGTCGGTTCGCCATATTGGCTCATGTTTAGCTCGTTGTTTAGTTCTGCCATCATAGGCTCCTATTGGTTCTCTTTGGTTGTTATATCTCCTTCCGGTTCGTCCATAATTCTTTGGTTGCTTTTCGTGGCCCAATGCTTGTTCTTCGATGAAAGTGGCGTTCAGGTTGTGAAAGTGGTGAAACGATTTCGGGAGTATATGTGAGGGCATGCACTACTTAGGAAAATAAAATGAAAAGTCTAATAGAACGACTCAATTAAACTAACTAAGCAACTTATAAAACTAGAAAGATAAAAATAAAATAACAATTAAGGAAGATAGAAAATATACTCTATAAACAATGGTTTAGATTAAGTGTTTATAAAATAATTTTAAAGACAAGACAACCCCTTATATTAGTAAGTGAATTGTCCTTAATATTTTAATAAAAATAACCTTTGTATTATACTTAAAATACAATTAAGATTAGTTATGTTGTAAAGGATCAACCTTGAGTTTCAAGAATTAACCCACACAACCTTGAATAATTATAAAATTCATGTAATAACCACCCAAGAGTTACTTAAAATAGGTTATGTTGCTCACGTACTTGACAAGTAATTAACCGATTTTAATGGAAGAACATCAACAATCCATTCTCACAACATCGCCAATCATTCCCTATTATAAGATGATCAAGTACTACCAACACTTAATTTGGTCCATGTTCATATTAGTATTTATGATTTTTTTCCTCAACAAAGCCCTTATTAGAATAAAAGTTACCCGGCTTATCATCAAGCTCGGTACATGGTGCCTCTTTTAAATTTTATAACCAAGGCTTTACAAGACCAGCAATTCCTTGGCTTATCGTCAAGCTTGAGACTTAGGGTATATTTTAAGTGTATTTTAATATTCCTTGTCAAGTGATGATTATAACATAACCTTTACTTATTAAAAACCGATCATATATTCTACCAATATTATTTAACTTCAATAAGATTCATTATAAACCAAGATGATGCTGTGAATGTTGAGCCAATAATAAACAAAATGTTACTCATCTAAGTAATATATACGTACATGATCAAATTATAGCAATCTAACCAATTTGGATGACCAATATTTGATGCTAATAACTTCTTCCAAGAGCTTAATCCCTTTGACCTTCAAAGGTTGGATGGATGGGATAGTTCCTTTGTTAATGGTGAAGAAAGGAGGTGGGCGAAGTGAATTTCGTGTTGTTGAAGGTGTATTGAATGTAGAAGATGAACATTTAATTTATAGGATGACCAGGTCTTCAAAACACGATCGTGTTTTTGACCACGAAGATCTTTTTCTCATGTTGTAGTTAATGGAAGTTGTCCGATCGAAAAACAGGGAAGTGAACATAGATGTGGTGAGAGAAGAAGAGTCCAAATTTGTCTTTTTCTCTTGTACTTTCGACATGGGGTGTATTGAGTTTAACATGGCCATGTTGAGCTTCAGAATCTTCTATTTTGTTTGTTGTATTTGTTCTTGTTAACGTGGGGTTTGTAAAGCTTAACACGGCCATGTTACGACTTACTGAGTTTTGTCTTTCCTTCGTATGTTCTAGACATTGGCATGCCTTGATTCCCCATGGTGTGTGCTGAGTTTGGTGCCACCGCTTTCTCTATTTTTCTTCGTATATCATCTTGTTTTATTCTTTAATGTTATATTACCTAGAAATAGAAATTACAAAGATGAGTGATTATTTATTATAATATAGTTGACGATATTACTTTTATTTGTCGATACTTTAGCGCAGAAAACATGTTTAAATTTTTATACAATAGACAACTTGTCTTGTTTTTGGTTAGAGAGTTGGAATTTTATTATTTTTTTTTTGTGGGGGGGGGGGGGGGGACACCACCTTGTTCCCGGTTCCCTTTAATATTCAAATTAGAAAGAAAAATGTCATGCTCGGTCATGAAAAGGTTTGTGATAATGGTGATGAAGTATGTGGGGTATAGGTTTAGTCAAGAAAACCTAATAATGTGGAGGAGTTAGAATAACTAATGTAGTTATTAACTCTTTGTGATGGGGTATGTATTGGGTTGGATGTTGATAGTTTGCGACGGGGACTTGATGAATCTAGAGAGCTTTCGGTGAAGAGTATGAAGAGAAACTTAGAAAAACGGAGTGTGGTAAGTCGGTGTTTGGTCGTAACTCTTTGTGCATGATTTTGTCATCTCAGTCTTTGTTTATCTACTGTAATTATTTATTATTAATGTAATGGGCATTTTGGGGATATTATGTTTGCCATTCGTTATATATTATGGCCATTCGTTATGATTGTATAATGAATGTGTCTGTCCATTAATGTAAGGCTTATTCCTTATTGAACATATAAAAAATGAGCACATTCGTAAATGTATTAGTCCATTCACTAAGAATTTTTATCAAATGAGATACAACGAATAAGTCACTTGTTGTATTTTAAATTAGTAATAGGGTATGAAGAGGATTGGTCCCCATTCGTTATGAGATGTATAACGAATGGGGTAGTCTTATATATATATTTGTACTCGTGTTCATAACTAAACAAGTGTGTTTATTATTATTCTCAGATCTCCTTACTCTGCCCAATTTTTCTCTCACACCTCCTTAACGTAAATTCCTTAATCGTATAATCACCTGTTTATATCAAGAACAAGATCTTAAAGTATGAATTGAAATCAATCAAATACGCAGTGGTTTCTCATGTGGTATCAGAGCCACCATTCTATTATTCAAGTGATATTAAGCATAATTGATATCAACTTATGCTGATTTATGTTTTAATCGTATGTTTTTGAAATCTGAAACTATACGAATTGATTTTGTATCACCTAATCCGTGTTTAACTGATAATCGATGTTAATTTGAAGTATAATCAGTTTGTGAAAAGATTCATAAGCTTAGTTTGAGTTTAGTTAGATTATTATTTTTCAGTTCAATGGAATTGATGTTGTAATTGAGTTTGGCTTGGAACAAAGGTTTTCAGACTGGTTTATTGTAATTTTGGAAGTGTTTAAGTGGAATTTGGATGTCTGGAATTGTCAGGGTTTGTTCAAAATGTTGTGATGAGTAAATTGGTTGGTTAATTTTTGAAATTGCTGTTGATTTTGATGAGCAATCCAAGTCTAAAGATCGTTTGAATTGGTGTTTGGATATGGAATATTTAGAAATCTGGAAATTTGTTGAAGGTTTGGAGAACACATTCGCTATGATGAATGGTCATTCATTACGTTTGCAACTGCTCATTCGCATGAACAGTGTTAAGTGTTTATTCCACTAGTCAGTTTGTTATAACTGATCATTCGCTATAGTTGCTCATTCGTCATACAAACCTCATGATATCCCCATTCATACACCTAGTCGTCATTCCATTCGTACACCTATTCCTCATGCCATTCGTTTGCTGATTTGTTTGATCACTTGTGACTGTCTTTCGTTACATCATTCGTTTTCCATTCGTTACTAAACATTCACATTCATTCGCTATAACCATTCGTTGTAGTTTTTGAAGCAATCGTTACACCATTCGTAACTATAACCATAACCATAAAAGTCAATACTCTTACTCAATAATTACAGAAATTACAAATTTGACCCATAACTTTTATTGTTGGATAATTTTTATCTAAATTTCAAGTTGATCGTTTGAAAACATATTTGTGAAAAATGGCTAACTTTTATGCGTTATCTTCAAAAAATATGATAATGCAACATATGTTACATCTGGGCGCAGAAATTGGTTCACATTCAAAATCTCCACGGCTAATGAAATTTAGTGATTTTGTAAAATGGGAGCTGAGGTTTAGAGCTCATCTTGGATCCGTTCATCCCAATAGCTCAAGAAGCATTGATAAAGTTCATACCCCTCCCATGATTAATGATGCAAGTACCAATAATAAATCAAAACCATTTGAATATTATTGTCAAGAACAGAAGAAGGCTTTAGAGATTGAAACCAAATCCTACACAAAATTGACCACTGATTTACAAATAATATTTTTCACCTAGTGGGAAGTATTAAAATATGTGATTCTCTTTTCCAACATCTACGATTGAGAAGTGCCGGAAACATATTAGAAAGTAAAAAGCTCATGTTGTAGTTTCAATTTCGATACTTTTGCTTATTGAAAGGAGAGACTGTTAAAGAGATTCTTACAATTTTCAATCATCTTTTTGCTGAAATGACAAAGGAAAAGATTGAACCATCTTAATCAGATCAAGAGTGATGATTTAACAGCTTTGGAGTTCATGCAGAAAATTGAAGATAGAGAATATGATCTAAAATGTTAAAACTCTTCAAAGGATAATCAAGATCGTACATTATAAGGGGTTCCTTACTAATGAGCAGCATTTCGATACCAATATCTGCTTTCTATTCTAAAATCAAGAAGTTCCTCCATAAGTTGGTAATGAGGCAATGGCAAATGTTTGTTTCATGGCTTTTGGGTCAAACAATAATGCTGATGGGTCAAGAACTCTTTGTTAGTGTTGGTAGTTCTGCGTCATCTCAACCAACGAATGTCAATATGAAGGAAGCTGAACACCACTTTGCATTTCTAAGTGCCTTTATGAATTCATATGAGCAGTTGGTGGGTGCCAAAATTTCCACAAGTGAGCTTATTATTGAAGACTATGACCAAACTGACTCAGATGATCTAGAGCTTATGGACCTCAAATGGAACATGGCGATGATTATGAAGAAGGTTAAATGGTATGCAAAAAAGTGGGAAGGATTTTCCAACTCTAAACCAGAGACTCAGTTTGTATAAATTGAAAGTTCGGTGCTATAACTTTCAATTTTTTTTATCATTTCTCCAAAGAATGTGATAAACCCAAAAAGGAGTACACAGGACCAAGAAACCAAGAAAGAAATTCGGGAAAGAATATGCTGATTCTAAAGAGAAAACTTCTGGGAGTGATTTTGTGAATCCGGGTGGATCACAAGCACTGCTGACTGAGGGTATTGATTGGACCAAAGACTGTTGGGAAATCCTTCGGGTAACCAAGCTAATCTTGCAATGTTTGAACCTGGGGATATTTTTCAAGATGCAAGAGATTAATTACCGAGAGTGAATCAGAAACTTAGTCTGATTCAGATGCTTCAAGCCAACTGCCTTTTAGTTCATTTTCTTACATGGCCAAAATTGAATAGGTCAGTCCTAATTCCACTTCTATTGTATCTAATAATGTAACATGTGAATCTATTAAAGTATTTGAGATTGTTCCTTGTTTTTATTATGATGAATTAAGTCCAAATATGACTTAATTCATGTGCATAATGAGACACTGATGAAAGATCTTGCTATCAGTCGATATAACTATAGACAATACTCGGATATTGAGAAAAGATCAATAATAAAAATTGAGGAATTGTTGATAGTAATCATGATTTGAAAGCATAACTTTTAGGAAAATTAATAATCATTAATAAACAGTTTCAAGAAATACTTAAGTCAAGAATAAAAATAACTGATCTTGAAAATGAAGTTCTTGAGTTGAAGAACAAGTTAGGAAGTTTAGAAATTCATATTTTCTGATAATTTAAATAATTGAAGTATCTGGTAAAAAGAAAGGGTCTAAAACGGGTTTAGGTTTTGTTGAGGTGCCGCCACTATTTCATAACGATTATTCAAATAATCCATTTTCTAGAAAAGAAGAAAATATTTTTATTGAAATTCTTCAAATGTTAAAACTTCTAAAATTGAATTAGTCGTTAACTCGGATAAACAAAAACACATTAATATAGAAAAACCTACTTGTCAATCATCAACTCAAGGACCTCATATTAAATGCAACAAAAGTTTTTGTTGAGACTGTTGAGGAAGTTGTCATTGAGGACGTATTTGAACCAGAAAATGTACATAAAAAAAGAACATTCCACGTTAAAATCACATTCTATATGAACCTCATGAATTTGAGAAGGTTGTATATGGTTCAAGTACATTCAAAGTGAACAAACCAGAAAAGTCAAAAGCACCTACCAAGATATCAGAAAGGCCTACCATTTTTATGAGAGTTTGATGAGGTTCATTAACACATCGATTGGTAAAGAAAACACTGGTCGAGTGTTAAAATTAAAAGGTGAGAACAAGGTCTTCAATAAGAAAGATATTCCACTTCATTTAATCAAACCTGATTTGATCAAAAGTATCTTTAACAATGAAACTTCAAAGTTGAATGACCTTGAATTAGATTTTGCAAGATCCAAATTATCAACCAAACACTCATTAAACGAATTTTTAAAAAGAAAGTAAACTTTGTTAAACCTATGAATTTTGTCAGTTGGAACTGATACTTTGCAAAGTTTTTCTAACTGTTCTAATTTGTATTTTTTCAAGAAAAAGAAGGTTATATCTTTTGATGAGTTGGATAATGTCAAAGTTTATAGTGCATCTTTTCAAACCGATGTTGCAAAATCAAATGTTAAACTACAACGTGCTTTCGTAGATATAAGAACTTGTTTCTTTTGTGATGAACGTGGTAATGTTGTTAGAAATTGTGGATCTAGGGGACTTAAGAATGTTAAGCCTGTAACCAAGGAACAACCTTAAAAGGTTCCTATGGTGAAGGAGATTTTGAAGAGGCAATTGTCTCAAGTTGACGAGACTCACATCATGTTTCATAACTTGAACCCATGAAAAGTGGTTCATGTTAATGAAAATAACATTAAGTTATAGAACAATATGTTTGTACCCACAAAACCAATTTGCAAGAACTATGACACAAATGTGATCAAAGATGCATATCTTAGAAGAAAGTCAAAGATACATGTGACGTATTCTCAGGTACATCAATCAAAATTTGAGTATGATGAAATAAAAATTCAAAATGAAAAGAATGAGGTGCCCAAGACAGAGGCCTGGACTGCCTTTATGGTCTAATCATGTTTCTTGATTGTGCAGAGTTCATCCAAGACTATATCTGGAGACAAATGGATCATGGATAGTGGATGCTCTAGACACATTACCGGCAATCAACCTTCTATCAAATGTCAAAAATGATCAAGGGGGTTATGTGGCTTTTGCTGGGATTATAGGCGGAATAATAATCAAATAAGAAGATGTATCAAATGGAAATATAACATTTGAAAAGGTAACATATTGTGATAAAGTGGATCATAACTTACTGAGTGTATCTTAGATTTATGATATAAAAGTACACCACTGTATTCAAAGTTAAGGAGTGCATAATTCTAAATCCGTGTTATGTCATTCTTGTAGACATGGTTTTCATGCGATCTCCCTGATCAAATGATATTTATGTACTTAACAAGATTACAAATTATCGAATTCAACTTCCGTGAACACATGTTTTATCTCTAAAGCAACTTAGAATGACTCGATTATGTGGCACAGGCGTATGGGTCATATTCATGTCAGAAAGATGAACCATTTGATGGCTAATGATTTTGTGGAAGGTGTTTCACTAAAGCATTTTAAGTTGACCGATCACTGTGTTGCATGCAAATGAAGAATCACACCTAACGAAGTTATTTAACTCTATTTATTATCCACGGGAACGCCTTCATATGGATTTGTTTGTTCCGGTGAAACTTGCGAGTATTACTATGGATTGTTACTGTTAGTTGTGACTGATGACTATTCGAGGTACTCATGGGTGTTATTTATAAAATTTAAAGTCCAGACACCGGTTCTCGTGCAAATTTGATCACCTAGATCGAATCACTCTACATACAAAAAGTGAGAAAAATTCAAAGTAATAATGGTACGAAGTTCAAAAATACTGTATTGGACTTTTTCTATATTCCATAAGGTATTGATCGAGAATATAGTGCTCCTTATGTACCACACCAGAACAGTGTTGTTGAACGAAAGAATCGAACACTGATTGAAGCTACACGAACAATGCTAGCAGATTCAAAGCTTCTTGTTCAATTCTGGAACGAAGCTGTGAACACTGTTTGTTATACACTCAATCATGTTCGGATGGTTAATAATCTTAAAAAGACAAGTTATGAGTTTCTCAATAACGGTAAACCTAGTTTAAAGTTTCTCAAACCATTCGGGTGTCCTTTCACGATGTTGAAACGAATGCGGGTAAATTTGAGGATAAGGCTATTGAAGGTTATTTTCTTGGCTATGCGTCACCTAAGAAACGAGTATTTAATTTCTCTTCAGGTTGTATAAAGGAATGGTACCATGTAAATTATCAAAGCTACACTACACCACCTGCTGACAAGGGGCCTGATTTGATGTTTTACTATTAGGAACTATTTAAGTCTTTTACTCCATCGATTGAAGTACCTCGTGAAGATTTGTTTTTTGCTTACTTGCAAGAAAAAATGTTTTCAATACCAAGATCTTCTAATTATGATAATACTGGAGTTTCCTGAGACGTCTGATAATGTTTCCTATTCATCAAATGATGCTCATTTTGAAGATTCTTATTTTGCTCCATTTGTTGAGAATCCAAAGCTGTTGAGGTACTTGCTGGAGAATCATCTCATACTGAGGATGATATAGCAGCTGAAGAAAATTTTACTAATTTAAGTGATTATGTTGTTGTTCCTGAGAATCCTACGTTTCGGATTAACACATATCATCCTCAAGAAAAACATCGCTGGTGATTTTGATGTAGACGTTGGTACGACATCAAATTGTTATTGCAAGTGATGATAATGTATTATGTGTGTATGCTGATATGCATACTTCAAAAATCATGAGTATCGCCCTATACACTTGTTTCTTATCTTAAGTTGAGCCGACAAGTGTTCCAATGGCACTTCAAGATTCTTCATAGGTTGAAGCAATGCTAGAAGAGTTGCAACAGTTTGTGTGACTGGGTGTATGGGATCTCATTGACAAGCCTGAACGAGTTAAGAAGCCTAGCATGACAAAATGTGTATTTAAGTGTAAGAAAGATGACCGTGGGGTCATTGTGAGAAACAAAGCACGTTTGGTGGTGAAAGGTTTTCATCAGCAAAAAGGCATAGATTATACTGAAGTATATGCTCCTGTGGCAACATTGAAGGCTATTACATATATTTCTTGCCTATATTTCCTTGTAGAATCTTAAAGTATATCAAATGGACATTAAGAGTGTGTTTCTTAAACAAGACTCTTTATGGTCTACACCAAGCCCCTAGAGCTTGGTATAACACGTTTGCTGATCATCTTACTAATATTGCCTTCAAAAGAGGAATTGTGGATTGTACTCTCTTTCATAAGATAGTTGGAGAAGATCTACTCCTTGTCCAGATTTATGTCGATGACATTATATTTGTCTCAACAAACGATAGTTTATGAATGGACTACGAGAAATCGATGCAAACCAAGTTCGAGATCAACACGCATAAGTCTTTGACATGTCTATATATAGTTACATATCTGTTCAGATTAGAAAGTTGTTCGTTCTAGATCTAATGATCTTTCATATCCTTTGTACTTTGATATTGAAGTGAAATACAAAGTATATTAGAAAGTGAAATCATATTGTGTTCTTTATTTCACAATGTTTTCCGAAAATTGTATTATATAGTAGATTGTTTACTCGGCGTTTCGATCCGTACATGTTCAAGTACTTTCAAGTGGTATCAGCGCTTAGGCTCATATCTACTTAAAAGATCATAAGATTTGAAGATTTGTGCAAAAATGCCCTTCATATCTACTTGATTTCACAATTCAAAAAGTTCTCATCGTCAAAAATACATGTTTTTCACATATCATGGACGCCTACTGTTCATGATCAATCATACAAAATATTATTTCAAAACAAGATCATTTGAATCATAAAAATTTAAAAAATATGGATTATAGTTAATGTGGCGGATAAGTGTAATTTGAATGAATATGTTGAGACACGGATCTAATCCAGATCTACAATCGAATAATCTAGATCTAAAACCGTAACCGGATCTAGTTCATGATTACTCCTTAATTATGTTATCTATATATTTTTTATATTAGTTATATTATGTTATGTGTATATATTAGTAATAGGTTAAAGAAGTTTGATCGAAAATGAAATTGGACAGAGGTTCAATATGTTATAATCAAAACTTAAATTAAACAGATGTAAGAACCTCTATATATAGAAGATGGAACTAATTCGTTACACATTCCGTAACGGATTAGCATCCACTTCGTTACATTACAGACACATATCAATACACATAACGAACTAAGATCCCATTCGTTAAACATTCTTAACAAATGGGAGAAACGTTAACTTAATAGACTAGTTCGTTAAACATCGTTAACGAACTATTATTACCTTAACGAACTAGACTTAAATATATATAAATTTTCCATTAAAATAATATTAAAAACAAAAGGATATATACAAAGACTCGAGACGCCAAAACCGTGCACTAACAGAGACCCCCTCGTCTTGAGCTCTTTGTCTTTAATTTATAAGAAGAGCTTCGTCTGCCAGTCCCACAGCTGTGAATTTCATATTCGTGACATACACGAACAACATGTTGAAACTACATCGCTCGGTCATAGTATTCACGTCGCTAGATCAATATTTTATTCTTGAATAGCACGTCAATTTCCGTCTCAGTTAAATTAACGAGCCACATTGGATCGATAATCTTTATCAGTTCAATCTTTAGACCTTTTCCCAAAACAATAACAGCCTCTCCAGTACGATTATCATAATACCAACGGTTAAATGATAAATACATATGATGATTAAGCGTTTTGACTAGTACACGTTTCATCGTCTTTGGCGGTTTTACTTTAAGCACGAGCTTCCTCCAACCCGTCCTTGGATCTACCTCATCAATTTACGGATTGGAATCTACGGCTTAAAGAATTTAAACCCGTGGTTCACCTCAAATAGCAAATGTTGATGCAACCAATTTTCTTGGTGATTTCCACCATGGTTTATAAACGGTCGACACGCAAGGGTCCGAACATCCCAACGCGGTAATGAGAGAACGTCAGTAATGTTTTCATAATATTGGACGCCGTTCTCCCATTTCACAATACATACCTTTAACTCTGAATCGTAAAGCCATGAAATAATATCACCTCGTACTTTCGACAAGGCTTTGAATGAAGTCATTTGAATGGCTTTAGCACGTGCAATGGCTTCCTGCTCCTATTCTTGACCTACATACATGTACGCCTCGATAATCATACGAGCTCTTTTGTCTTGGTATGCAAACCAACCATGAATATCAGCAATAGATGGATCAGGATTTGATTCAAAGCTCCTTTCTTTACCCTTTGACACTTTAGCTAGATGATCTTCAGCTGCTTTAATGTTTTCTTCATCAAATACCAGAGCTCCTTGATCAACATTTGATCGTTGAAATAGATCAGGGTATTCCTCAGCCGTCACGTCCTCAATTTCAATCTCCTCATCTTCATAAATAAATGATGTGTTCATCTGAATCGTGGGATCATTCAACACTTCCACGTCATTCTCAACCTCCACATCATTCTCAACCTCTAACACATCCAGTTCTTCATTATTTAAGCCCAACAGTAAAGAAATCTTCTCTCGTTTCAAGGACCGATCAACGAACTGTCCTACTTCGATCTCATAAGCACTTACAATGCTACTATTCACCCACGTACTATCCAAAAATATGACAGTATTCGCCTTTATCTACTCAATTGGTTTTACGTTCGTCGAGTCCTGATAAAGGACCACATGCTTGTTCAAATCACCAGCAGCCTCACTTGTTTCGGCACCGGAGGATGAGTCGTGAGCTTGTTTCTGCTCACTGCCTCCAACACCCGAGGCATCAGGATCCTCGTCATCATTCTTCAGCTTCTTTAAAACATCTTCTTTACACATGAGCTATAGAATGAGATCCTCTTGTTCCTTCATCTTTACCCCCAGAGCAGTAACAATCTCACTGAGGGCTTTGGTCTCTTTTTGATAAAAAGCTACATAGCCTTTGATTAAGTATCATATGCTCTTGAGCTTATCGATCGGCCGACATATGATTCTCATAAAGATGAATCAAGCTCAAGAGCATGTTCATTTGTTGATCCTGCGACATAGCATGGAACGATGGAGGGATCGGCTGTACTGGCCATTGAGGATGATTAAGCCTCATAAATGAAATATCCATAGGCGGTTGGGGCATCATCTTCGGTGTTGGTGAAACCACCGATATAGCAGTAGTAGGCCTTGGCAATGTAGATAAATCAGATTGTGGAGTCATGCCAAGCCTAGGATCTGATGTGAGTGTGGTCATCAATGTATAATCCGGGGTGCTAGTAGTAAGTGGCACCGCCGATCTTTGAGAAGCAGACGACCTTGTAGGCTGAACACCAAAAGAAACACCAGCTCCAGTAGTCACTCGTCGTTTAGATGGCTCACCACTAGCCATTTCTTTCCCTTTAAGCTTTTGTTGGGTATCTTGAGCAGCAGCTGCCTCAACTTCAGCACGACGTTGGTGATCATCTCCACCTTCATCACCCTCGTCAGCGTCATCATCATTGATCCCACCTTGACCCTCTTCACGCTCAGAATCCGAATCATCATGAATCTAGCGATCATCAGAAGGACATACATAATTAGGATTAGCTAGATGACCAATCAAGTGTTCAGTTCGAGGATGTGGATCTTCCCAATACGACTTCATACGTTTGAAGGTATCAGTAGTCACGTGTTCCATCGGCAACACGTCATCGACTATAGCTTGATCAATCACCGAATTTGGAATCAAGTCTTGAACGAGCAGCTGGATAAAATATGGATACATTAAGAATTTCTTGCGTCGATTCACTACAAGACAATTCTCTTTGAGATGATAGAAGATCATCTCCGAGAAGTTGAAAGGCTTGTTCAATATCAGCGCGAAGAATGCCGATTGAAGCATAATATGGCACTCGTCGAATCCTCCTTTTCGTCCACCAAGGCAGTGTATGAGAACATGCAATAAATACTTGTATGTGGGACACAAGTGTGCCTTGTTGTACATGGACATGTCTAGATCACCAGCATAGAACACATGATTAAATAGACCCCTAATAAACACTGCAGAACCCGTCGGATCACACCATGGATTATCCATGTTATCCCCAAACTACAGAACCCGTCGGATCACACCATGAGTAATCGTGATAGACTGTCCTTGAACTTCAGCTACGATGTGATTCTCTGACTCGATGTATCGTGCGGAATTCCAAAATAAACGAACAATTCTAAAATGATCACTCGGTCTAGCAAAAATAGCATAATGTATACAAGATCTCCTCAAGAAAGCTAGCATATCTCCAAATAGATTCTCATCAGCAAAGTTTGTACCGACAAAAGCACAAAAGTTATGCTTTTTGTCGTACGGGAGCAATGGAAGATCTTGTTCTTGTTGTCGTTTTTGTGGCTCAACAGCAGGAGGATCTTGATCCATATTGTCAGCCATAATTGATAATAAATATACCCAAAACTTAGTAAAACGATCAATAAATAATTTTAATATAAATTAAAATTATATTTTATAAAAAATTTAATATGTCATTCGTTAGATAGGCTAATCGTTATAACAAACTACTGTTAAGTTATCACGAATTGACTACTTCGTTATCAAGTAAATAATACGAATTAGACTTAGCAAATCAGTGGTGAAGAGATCACGAATTAAGTATTGATTCGTTATCAATTTTGAAGAAAGAGCTGATTCGTTAGACCTTAGTAACGAATTGAACACCAAATAGTTTCAATTCGTTACATTATAACGAATGGCCACTAATAAGCTTAATGTTTGACTAACAAGGTCCAAGTCAAAATTAACAAGAACATGAACAGTCAAATGTTGAATCTGGTACAATTAACGCATAATCTACGATTTAAATCCAATCCAATGATCATAAGGATCTCGGAAATACATTGATACAAGATTTGTGTTGTGTAGTTGGACTAAATTATGCTTTAACTTAGATAAATTGCAGGTCATAAGAATAACTTAAAAACCGATGACAAAAACGATTAATTAACCCTGAAGATGTTCATCAAAACTGATGAAAAGCATCACGGTTTGATCCCCATTACCTTGCAAATATTAAATATGGAGCAAAATAGGGTTTAAACGATGTCGAAATTTTTAGAAAAATTTGACAGAGGTTCGTTGCTTAATGAAAAAGAAAGTGAATATTGAATATGACGAATGAACTTCACCTTTCTTTATAAATAATGATGTAACACAGTTTCCAATGCAACGAATCATCTGATTCGTTATAAATTTGAAATAACGAATTAGTTGATTCGTTATCAAACTCATTACACGTGGAAAACAATTTAAAGTTAATTCGTTAACATGAATTAATAACGAATTAGCATGTCATCTTGCTTAGTTCATTCTTAATTTGTTAAGTTATGGATAACGAACAAAGGTCATTAGGTTACAGAGTGGCGGAAGCGAATTTGCTAACGAATTTCAATAATTCTTTATAAATGACCTTATTCGTTATTCTTGAGTAATGAATTACATTTATTTAATTTTAAATTGAATAAATAAATCAATTAAATAAAAGAATATTTAGCTCAATAATTAAACCAACGAAATCTTGTATCCCGATGATCAAATACTTTAACTGATTTTACCCAATGTGATAAAATGTAATACCTTAACGTGTTTTACGCTCAAAACACATAACTTAAAAAAATTAAATAATATTTAAACGAAAAAGTTAAATCTTTTTGGTATTTTGCATATTTGTTTTAAAATGTTTACAGATAAAATATCAGAAAATAAAACAAAAGGTAGAAAACAAAATATTTTTGTGTTTTTTTGTATGTTTTTCAAAATCAGTACATATTTTTGTATTTTTGGTGAGTTTAAGCAGAGAATCATATTGACCAAATTGCCCTTCCATCAAAGTTTTATATTTTAGCGATATTATGACTGGCGTTAAGTCGTTCATTGATATAGATGTCCACTTAAATCTTATAACAAGCTTTCAAGCGTTTTTGTGATATGATTAATTGGTTCAATTAAAGCACATAATATCAGAAACTATCAGCCTCTAATCTCGGTTCAAGCTTAATTTGATTTTTACCGTCTCACCCAAACTTGACTTAAACCATTATATTCTCGATCAAAATTTGAATTTATATAAATTTTTGGGCAATGCATCAAGTTTCTTTTATTGTGAGTGAGTATGCACGAGTCCATCGGTCGCCTTATATACATTGTATCCCTTGGGGTCCGTTTCTTACTAGTATTGAGACGCGCGCAAGGGAGGAACAAATGTATGACTAACAGTGGATTTTGATCAAGTCCGTAGTTTAATTTGTACAACGTACAACAATGATCAAGTTTAATGACTTTGAGTTTGCTCTAAAAGCGATTGAAATATTAATGCATATGAATACCTAGATGATTAAGCCGCATAAAGACTCACAGTGTCCAGAACCTTAACGCTTGTTATTTGCTTTATTTTATTTTTGATGATTAGACTAATATAAGCCTTGAGCATGATAGGCTATTACATTTCTGCCATCCTTGCCGAGATATTTGTTAGATACTAACACCCCTTTTAATATGGCATTTCCTTATGTTGACATCACATACTTTACTCTAACAACTTGTTTAAGACCTATCAATGCATCAATGCAATTAAACACTCAGTCTTTTAAGCTTATTTCTTTCTGGATATGGGACTAGATGATCAATGTACTATCATTTTCTCTTTTTGCTTGAAAACTCAATTTTTTAGGAGCATAAAAAAATAAATTTAATCGCCCCAATCACTTTCAGGCTATAGATTAATGGCTATCCTTTCAATCTACAAGTAGACAATCAGGACCAAAACATGCAAGCATGTTCTACAAACTTAAATAACTGACATACTTTTCAGCGAGAGAATAAAGTAAAACGCATAACAATCGCCCCAACTACGTTCTATTGTCAGGTAAATCGCTATCTTGAATTTTTACAAGTAAACATCAGGACCAAACATATACACGTATATGTCCTTCATATGTAAGTAATTGACATAATTTTCAGCGAACGTATGCAAAAATCTCTTTGGATTTTCTCTTTACATACATAAAACACAATCTTTTTGTCTTTTTCGATTTTTATAAATCACAATAAAACTTCATAATCTTTTTGGTTTTTTGGATTTTTCTATACATATAGAAAAACAATATTTTTGGATTTGCAAACTTTTTAATGTTTTTTGGTTTTCATAGTATTTTAAGCAAGAAAACACAATACTTTTTGACTTTTTCAAAATTTTTAACTTTTTTGGGTTTTCTCTATACAAACAAAAAGCATAATATTTTTGTATTTTCTATTTCACCCCCAAAACCCAAAACAGAGAAAAAATAAGAGAAAAATAAACCAAAAATATAGATTATTATCCTTGTTTCAGGATATCCGCAAGAGTTTTTAATCCATTTAAACCAAGCAGAAAATTAAAACGTGTTTTATCAAATGCCTTGGTAAATAGATCGTCTTTTTGAAAATCGGTGTGCACTTTCTCAATATCAATTAACTTATTTTCAAAGTAATCCCGTATGAAATGATATCGAATTTCTATATGTTTCGTTTTTGAATGTTGCACGGGACTTTTGGTGATACTTATTGCGGTAGAGTTATCAATTAAAATTGGAGTAGTAAGAAGCTTCAAATCGTAGTCGCGTAGGTTTTGTTGGATCTATAAGACTTGTGAACAGCAACTCGAGGCTGCCACGTATTCTGCCTCAGCGGTTGAAATGGAGAACGTTGTCTGCTTCTTACACTGCCAGGAAACAAGCCGGCTTCCTAGGAATTGCCACACTACTGTAGTCGATTTAAAGTTGATCTTGCACCCTCCGTAGTCTGAATCGAAAAAAGCAGTGAGTTCAAAATTATCGTCCATGGGTTACCATAACCCGATGTCAGGATTACCCCTCATATGTTGAAGTATACGCTTTACCGCTGCTAGGTGAGTCAGTCGTGGACTTGCTTGGTACCTAGCACATAAACAAACTGCAAAACATTATGTCTGGTCGAGAAGCAGTAAGATACATTAAAGAACCTATCATCGATCGATAAAGGGTAGGATCGACGGTGTCCTCCAATTCATCCAGTGATAAATATTGACCCAAGGGGAGAGGAGTTAAAGGGATTTTTCCAGCAGTTATCTTGATTCGGCTCAAGACATTGTTCACGTACTTTTCTGATGAATGAATATACCCTTGTCAGACTGATGAACCTGCAACCCGGAAAAGAAGTTCATCTCTCTCATTGAGCTCATTTCGAACTTTGTTTACATTGACTTCTCGAACTCCTTACATAACTTGTCATTTGTTGACCCAAAGATAATTTCGTCCACATAAATCTGAACGAGGAGAAGATCATCACCAATATTCTTATAAAATAGAGTACAATCGACAGTCCCTTGCTTGAATCCGTTATCAGTCAGATGGTCAGCAAGCGTGCCATACCAAGCTCTTGAGGCTTGATGTAGACCATACATGGCCTTTTTTAAGTGGTAAACTCGGTCAGGATAATCAGGGTCTTCAAAGCTAGGAGACTGTAAAAAAAACACTTCTTTACACAATTCGCCATTGAGAAAAGCACTTTTCACATCCATTTGATTGACTTTATTGTTCTTGTAAGCCGCATAAGCCAAAAATATTCGTATAGCCTCCAATCTTGCAACATGAGCATATACCGCAGTGTAATCTATTACCTCTTGCTGATGGAAACCTTGCACCACTAACCGTGCTTTGTTTCTCACGATCACCCCACGATCGTCCTTTTTACATTTAAATATCCACATAGTAGGAATAGGCTTCTTAACTCTAGTAGGCTTATCAAGAAGATCCCATACACCAGTCGGTTAAACTGATGCAATTCTTCTTGCATTGCTTCTACCCAAGAAGAATCTTCAAGTGCCATACGCGTCGTCGTTGGCTCTACTTGGGATAGGAAGCAAGTGTATTCGGCGAGATTTACAATTCCTGAGGAATGTAAATCGGCATAAGCACACAATATTATATTTCTCACTAGAAGTAGCAACTTGATGACGTGTTTGAACACCCACATCAAGTTCCCCAATGATGTTGTCCTTTGGATGATAATTATGAATCCGAAGAGTGGGATTCTTAGGAACAACAACATTATCTGTTAAATTAGTAAGATTCACCTCAGCATCATGAGACGATTCACCAATCTCATGTGTTTTAAGAAATGAAGCCGAGGAAGAATCAACAAAATGACCATCATCAGATGATATCAAAATCACATCAGATGTATCAGGAAGATCATCTTGTGAAGCATCAAAATAAAAAGAACTAGAAGATCTTCGAGGTAAGAATTGACCTTCGAAATATGCGCGAACCAAATCTTCATTAGGTTGATCATCCACTTGAGTGAATGAGTTAAATAAACCTTCATAATCAAACATCTAATCAGGATTTTTTCCTTGAGATGGTGTGGTGTACCTTTGACAATCAACATGGTACCACTCTTCTACACAACCCGAGGAAAGTTAAAACTCTCTTCTTAGGTGATGCGTAACCTAAGAAATAACCTTCAATAGATTTTTCTTCGAATTTTTCGGCATGTTTCTTCAACATAGTACAAGGACATCCAAATGGTTCCAAGTACTTTAAATTAGGCTTTCTCTTTTTCTGAAGATCATAACTCATCTTTTGAAGCTTCTTCACAGTCAAAACACGATTAAGCGTGTAGCAAGCAGTATTCACAGCCTCGTTCTAGAATTGAACAGGAAGCTTAGAATATTCAAGCATAATTCTTGTTGCTTCAATCAATGTTCTGTTTTTCCTTTCAGCCACCCCATTCTGTTTTGGTACATAAGGAGCACTATATTCTCGATTAATTCCCTTTTGAACACAAAAGAAATCCAACACATTTTTATTAAACTCCGTACCATTATCACTTCGAATACGTCTCACCTTCAGTTTGTATAGTGATACGATCTTAGTGATTAAGTTTTGAACCAAAATGGGTGTCTGATCTTGTGAACTCATAAATAAAACCCATGAATATCTTGAATAGTCATCAGTGACGACTAAACAATACCAATCCCCAGCGATACTCGCGTGATTCACTGGAAGTCGTTCTAACGAAGTGTCAATGGTATTGATTAACGAAGTGTCAATGGTATTGATTAACTTAAATGGTATTGATTAACTTAAATTGGTGTGACTTCTTTTTCTGTTTGCCATTTTTACAAGAAACATAGTGGTCGGATAATTAAAAATGTTTCAAGGAAACACCTTCAACCAAGTAAATCATTTGTCATTAAATAATTCATCTTCCTGACATGAATATGACCCATCCTTCTATGCTAGAGAATCATATCCTTTTCAGTTACCTTAGAAACAAACCACGTTTTCACAGAACTTGATACTTTAGAAGACATGTTCAATACATAAATATCATTCGATCGAGGGGATCGCATGACAACCATGTCCTCGGGAATGACGTATCCCGGTTTCAGAATCAGACATTCTTTATCAGTATAAACAGTAGTGTATTTTTATCACATATTTGTGATACACTCAATAAATTATTATCGACTTTATCACAATAGTTGACTTTTTCAAACGTGATACTCCCATTTGACACATCACCTTCTTTTGTAATCATACCTCCCGAATTACCAGCAAACGCAACATACCCTCATTGTATATTTTTTACATTTGTTAAAAGATCAATGTTGCCAGTATTGTGACGAGAGCATCTACTATCCATTTTCCAGTTTTCACCATAAATGGTCTTGGATGAGTCCTACACATGAAAAGGAAATGATTAGTTCAAAAAGCAGCCCATGCCTCAGTCTTGGGCACCTTTTGAGTTTCTCTTGGATGCTTAACACTGAGTGAATCTGAATGTTGTTTAGAAACTTGTGAGTATGTCACAGGTCTTTTTGACTTTCGTCGTAAGTAAGCAACTTGAACAATATTCGTATTCACATTTTTGCAAATCAGTTTTGTGGGTACAAATTTAGGCTTAACATAACATACATTTTCATTAACATGAATCACCTTTCGAGGATTCACATCAGAAAACATAATGTCAGTTTCATCATCAAAAAACATTGGTCGTCTCAAAATCTCCTTGATCAAAGGAACAGGTTTAGATTGTTCCTAGATAAATGGATGAAGGTTTTGAGATTTCTTCAAACCGCAGTTTCTAACCACATGGCCATGGTCACCACAGAGAAAGCAAGTTCTCATGTCAACACGTGCAGGTGATGGTTTTGAAAAAACATGTGCAATTGAAGGTTGATGATAAACTCCAACAATTGGACCCTTATCCAAGTCATCAAAAGTCACAGATTTTCGTTTCATATAAAAATCCAAATTTGAACAATTCAAAAATCTTTGTAATGAATCAGTTCCAGTTGACTTTACAAATTGAACATTTTTAGTAGATTTTAACAAACTTTTTGCTTTTATCAATGGATCTACACTTTTGATGTCTTAGAATAAACTTGTTTTCAAGGTCTTGTACCTTAGAAGTTTCATTGTGAAAGACACTTTCAATCAATTCAGGTTTGATGATATCAAGTGGAATGTCTTTCTCAGTGAACATTTTGCTTATTCCTTTAAGCTTATACACACGACCAGTTGATGGCTTTGAGGCAAAAGGATTGATAAAACGCATCAAATCCTCATCAGAAATTTTAGGTTTTTCTGATTTCTAGGCCTTCACCAGTTTAATCTTAACTTGTTCCTCATTTTTCACTTGAGTTGTATTTGAACCATACACAGCCTCCTTAAATTCATGAGGTTCACATAAGATGTGATTCGAACGTGGAATGTCCTGATATTTGTGTATAACTTCAAGTTCAAATACATCCTCGACAAATACTTTTCAACATTAGTTTTAACAAAGACCCTTTTGCTTTGAATATGAGGTTTTTGTGATGAAACTTGAGCATTCACATTGTCATTTTTAGAACTTTTAAGAGTTGTGTCAACAACTGGTTCATTAACAACAGTTTATTCATTTCCAGCAAAAGGATTTGCTATGTAATCATTATGAAATGGTGGTGGTACTTCAACAAATCCCACACCTTTCTTTGAATCTTTTTGCTTACTTGATAGTTCAATAATTTCATTTAGAAAAAATGATGAATTTCTAAACTTGCTCAATTTATTTTTCAACTCAACAACCTCATTTTCAAGCTCAGTTATCTTGGATCGATGTTTCAAGACTTCTTGAAATTTTTGATCGTTAATTGTCATTTTGACTTACAACTCAGCTTTAAGATCACGATTACTAACAGACAATTCTTCAATTTTCTCCCTAGATCTCATTTGAGATTCTAAAGATTATCTATAAGTATCTTTAAGCGAAGCAATTTCTTTCACTAAAAAATCATTATGGTTCTTCAATAATTCTAACTTAGGCTTATTTTTCTCATAATCAGCACAAGACACATTAGCAGATAAATTAACAGAGTTAGGAACAGAAGAACTAACCTCATTAATTTAGGCCATACAAACAAACGTAGTTGGCTGCATTTCACATGAATCATCAATCAGATTCAGTGTCATTGTTAGAAGATAGCCCATTCCCACTTGCATCTCGAAAATTCTCAGTTGACTCGAACATAGCCAAGTTTGCTTGAATGTCATTGCACAGCAACCTTTGTGACCAATCAGTTCCATCAGCAGTCAACAATGCTTGTGTTCCAGGAGCAGATGGTTTCTTTCCAGAAGACGTATCAGCATCATTACCCTTATTCACAGAAGAACTTCTATCTTGACTACGAGGACCAGTTTACTCCTTCTTAGGTTTGTCACATTCTTTGGAGAAGTGTCCAAACTCTTGACAGTTAAAGCACTTACCTCTCAACTTATCAAAACCAACCCTCTTGTTCAATGACGGAAGATCTTTGTCAGTTCTTTTCATGAAGTTCTTCACTTTTCTTACTATCATTGCCATATTCCATTTTAAATCCATGAGCTCCAAATCATCATGATTGATTTGGTCATAATCTTCATTGGTTAACTCATTTGTGGCAATTTTACTTCCAACCAAGTTCTCATAAGAAGTCATGAAAGCATACAAAAAGGCAAAATTGTGTTCAGCCTCTTTCATATTCACACTAGGTGGTGCTGAGAATTGATTTGCAGTAGCTGAAGTTCCAGAACCTCCAGATGAACCAGAAGCACCAGATGATCCAGAACTTCCAGAACTCAAGAAGCATGCACGTGGATCACAATAAATTGTTGTTGCATTTTAATTTGCATTCTGAGTGAGAAATGCAGTGATCGGAGATATTGTTGAACTTAAAGGCATACCCTTACCATAGAAAACAAGATCTTAACATTCTTTTGATGACTTTTGACACTTTAAGTCATATTCCCAAGCTTCAATCTTTTTCATAAACTCAAAAGCAGTCAAAATTTCATTTTTGAAATAATTATTCTCCTTCAACACCATTAAGAATGTCGAGCAAGAACTAGGTAAAGCATTTTTTACTGTATCTATCTTGTCAGATTCAGTGGGTTTAATCTTTAACTTGTCCATTTCAGCAATTAAATGATTGAAACGAGTTGTCATTTCTTCAACAGTTTCACCTTTGAGTAAGTTAAAGTTTCTGAATTTAAACTTTAACATTACTTTCTTACTATCCTCAGTATTACCCATGCTTCTCATTCGTATGTGTTGAAACAAATAAGCACTAATCTTGATGCTTCCAACTAGATGGAATATATTATCGGGTTATGCCATAGTAAGAGTCGAATACGCTTTTGTTTCGATCTCCAAAGCCTTCTTTTCCTCTTGAGAATATTATCAAAATAGCTTTAGGAGTAAAACCAGTAGTCTGATCACCAATCATAGGTACATTGTACAATTCATCAAGATAGTAGGAATAGTCAGAATGAACAGAACCAAGATGAGCACGAAAACGAGGTTCCCATTTTGCAAAGTCACTAAATTTCGTCAGTCATGGACATTTGGAATGAGATCCAATTTCAGTATCCAATTGTAACATTTGCTGCATGAGTACGTTCTGAGAAGCTAACGCATACAAACCAACCATTTTAAACAACCAAGTTTAATTTAATTAAAAATCAAACTTCAAGGACCAAAAATGAAAAACTTTTAATGAACTGAGAACAGTGATTGTAGCGAACTGGATATAACGAATCAATTATACGAATCGATTTTTATCTGAATAACGAACCAGGAACAGTATCACAACGAATTAGCTTATGACGAGTTAATAACGAATCAAGGACACGTCAATAACGAATCAAGTCAACGAATCGAGTTGACGAATCAAGTAGACGAATCAACTTGATGAATCAGGATTAGTTATTGACGAATCAAGTTGACGAATTGACGAATCCAGGTAACGAATCAATAACTCAATGTAACGAAACAAGGTAACGAATCAATGGTTCAATTTAACGAACCAAAGAGCTCAAATTAACTACAATTTATAACGAATCGATGACGGTTAATCAACGAAGTAGGTTGTTAAACTGTTACAACAAACTTTTCCATGTGGCAATAGTTTGTTAGAGAATCGATATAGAATTAGACCACGTGTCTGACGAACTAAGGAGGACGAATCAAGCTTGAGAACGAACAAGCAATAACTAATTATTAAATGTTAACAAATCTTCAAACAGATGTTGAAGATATTCAAACCTTCAACCTCAATTACAGAAATCTGGAAAACTTATGAACACACAATACCAACACAAATCCGTAATACTACCTCGATATAACCCCAAATCGGCCAAGTAATATATCAAATTACTCGTACACACATCGCGGACCCAAATCACAATCTCTCGTACACACAATTAACCAAACCTGAACACAATCAAGCCAAAATCAAAATCAACCATATCCATACCAATTCTCAATTCCAATCCCACAAACACTACTTATACCTTACCAAACACAATCCAACCTCAATTCAATCCATAAATACAATTCAATTGTTATTCAATTGAAATCAAACTTAAAACCTGATAAAATCAAAAACACTTGAAAATACTTCAATTATCAATCAAATAACACAATCAATAGCAATTCGAATAACCGAAAGCTCTGATACCACTTGTTGAAACACGGATCTAATCCAGATCTACAATTGAATAATCTAGATCTAAAACCGTAATCGGATCTAGCTCATGATTACTCCTAAATTATGTTATCTATATATTATTTATATTAGTTGTATTATGTTATGTGTATATAGTGGTAATAGGTTAATGAAGTTTGATCGAGAGAGAAATTGGACAGAGGTTCAATACGTTATAATCAAAACTTAAATTAAACAAAGGTAATAACCTCTATATATAGTAGATGGAGCTAATTTGTTACACATTCCGTAACGGATTAGCATCCACTTCGTTACATTACAGACACATAACAATACACATAACGAACTAAGATCTCATTCATTAAACATCCTTAACGAATGGGAGAAACATTAACTTAATAGACTAGTTCGTTAAACATCCTTAACGAACTAGACTTAAATTTAAAAAACTTTTCCATTATAATAATAATAATAAAAACAAAAGGATAAATACAAAGGCTAGAGACGCCAAAACCGTGCACTTAAAGAATAAGACTTATACGTACAGAAAAGAACATATACATCTGTATAAGTAGTTATCCGTCGACCAAAGTTGAACGCATAAGTAGTTATCTGTTGACCAAATTTATCCATTGACTAAAGTGTTATCCATTGGCCAAGACATATTCGTGTTTGGCTGTATACGGACAACGTGTTTTTAACAAAGATGGATAATTTGAATGCGCTCGTTTCACAACCGTCAACTCTGCTTCAAAGTTGGAATCCTGATAATGAGATGGAGACTTCAAACAAGCCACATAAACTTCTCAAAATGGAAGATTATCCAAAATCGGCGGATAAATTTGAAACTCACTTGCAAGCTGGAAGCAATGATACTCGATTGGCTGTTGAAGAGGAATACAATATTCCTAAGAATGAGAACGAGACAAATTACCAACTTTCACAAGTTGATGAGGCTGATAAGGCTTCTTTTGTTCGGGAGAAAAAGATGTTGAATTTATTTCAACAATCTATAAAGGCTGATATATTTCAAATGCTTCAACATAATCGGTCTTGTCATTCTATTTCAAAGTCACTGCTTAACAATGATAGAGGAAATCCCGATATGAGAAAGTCCAAGATGGCTTTATTGAAGAAAGAGTTTGATATCTTTACCTTGGTAAAAGGTGATACATTTGGTCAATTGGTGAAAAGATATTGTCATCTGGTTATTAAAATGAAAAGGATGGGGATTGTTAAGCCGGATTATGAATACATCGATAAATTAGATAATGCTTCACCTGAAGAATGGGAGATATTCATCATGATTCAGCAATCGAATCCTTTTGCCTATGCTCGTCTCACACTTGCTAGATTCATTGAGAAGCTGGGTGCAAAGGAATTAGAGTTGAGAAGAAACAAAAGATGAAGAGTTTGGCTACGGTACAAGATATTGGGCTTTACTATAACAATCCTACCTCTAGTCCAAAAGATTAAAACCGCTTTCTGCACAGAAGGAGCTGAATTTGTGGGAAATTCATTGGGTGGATCTCAAGCTACTCAAACTACATAATATTCAAGTAGCAATTTTGGAACTTTGCCCACTGATCTGAACACCTCGCCAAAGAATCAAAATTCTGAGGTTTTACATTGTCACACTGTTGTGAATCTCAAGAAATCAAATGGTTTATCTGCTTACAATGACAAAGAACGTATGGCATTTCTTGGATATGTCTTGGAGTCACATAAAGGTTTAGTCGCTGGAAGAATTGGTAATTGTAACATGACAAAAGAAGATTATGATCAAATAGATCCTGAAGAGATGGAAATGCTTGACATTAAAAGGTGTGTTGGGATCGAGATTCTACAAAGGAAATATTGGAATCTTCTCAACCTCCTCAGAAATGGCTAAGTATGGAATACGAGCAAACTTGGCCCTTCGAGCAAGCCAGGAACTTATTCAAGCAAGGTAATTTTGTTTCGAGCAAAGTTATTTTCTAGAATTTTTCTAAGTGTTAGTTCGAGCAATCTACATTTCATCAAGCAAGGTTGTTCTTCAAGTCGAGCAAGGTTTGTTTTAGAGCAAACTCTTGACTTAACCAAGCTAAAGCCATGTATTTTGGTGGATCGAGAAAAGTTTATTAATAAACAGTGGTCCAAGCACACTTGAAGGAAGTTATTGAAGAATTTATGCTAAGGACTTCCATCAAGCAAGGTTCACCGTCGAGCAAGCTATATTGTCACCATCACACTTAACTTGTTCAAATAAGTTAAAGACAAAAGGTTGAAGGAATCAAAGAAGAACAAGTTTGCTCGTAGGATATTATCGAGCAAAGTTTGATAATATCATGAAGATTGAACTCTACTTGAAGAATATTTTCTAAGGAAATATATTCTAAGAAAAGCTTACTTGGAGAACTGTTCCAAGCACACTTGTAGTTACAAGGTCTGCTTGACAAGGATTAAAGCTTACAAGCTTACTCGATGACCTGTTTACACTTGTAATATTTTTTAATATGTTTAAATATGTTATGTATCAATCATTAGGGTTTCTAGAAGATGTCAGGTGTCACAACCCAAACCACGGCCTAGGCGTGTGACACATATGTTGGTACCACATTTGTAAATAGATCAGAGTTACGGTTAATTAGCGGAAGACTTATAAACATGTTGATTTAAATTATAAATATTTACATACAAAAGAAGGGATTTAAATGTTTCCCGTTTAATGTTTAAAAGATTACTTGTTTAAGTTTTACAAAACCACCATTAATATTTATATTAATTTTTATAAAATAGATCCGAGCCATAGGATATCTTGAGCACTTCGTCTTTTCCAAGCGCTATCCTTGTTCACCTGCAAAAGGTAAGAAAATACGTCAGCAACGAATGCTAGTGAATATGCTGACGCTAAAAATATTTTCTTTACTTAATCACCCATCAAGGCTACGTAGGTCTCGGCCCAACAAGGCTTTGGAATAACCAAGTTAAAATAACACAATTCATAAACTCAAGTCTCTATAATCGGTTGCCCAAGCCAACACCGCAGCGTTCGACTAGTTGAGTGCCTATACGTATACACAAGGTCATACTCCCCGCAGGTGAGCGTAATTGTGACCATGTGTGATGTGCCCACCACATATGTAAGGATCCAGAAAAATGTACACGATAGCCTGAGGCCAGTATATATACCCTTGTTTATAAATGTTTTAGAGACACTTAGTCTCATGTAAAGTTTTTCAAATAACACATTAACTCCTTTGAAAACAAGTTTGTAAAAGTTGGGGCGTATTCACCTTTTGATTTGGATCAGCTTCAAACACCGTCCGAGGGTCTTTCCCGTTGCTATCACGCACCTATTGTCCGAGTATAACCAATTGTTAGTCGGATATAAAATCCGGCTAAAGACCTTTAGTCTTATTTTATAAACTTTACCTCGATGAACCTTTAGTTCAAAATATTTTTTTTTACTTTAAAACCTTTAGTTTTAAAAGTATTTTATAAATCTTTAGTTTATTTATAAAACCCTACGTTTCTTCTTCTCTAAGAAACGTATTCTTTTCTTTTCTTTATTATTTAAGAATAGTTATTTATTCCTTAAATAATATTTATAACAAAGAATATATATATATATATATATATATACACGTACACACGTATATACATATTTATAATTATTCATAATTTCTCTTTTTTATTCTTTCTTCGTTATATTTTCTTTTCTTTAATTTAATTATCGAGTATAACCTCGACTTATGGTTTAAGCGTTTATAATATTTTATTATTATTTTATTTGGGAATTATGCCTACATTTGTCCGGCTTATAAACCCTAATAACTTGAGCCACACCCCAACGCCACTTTGCCTTCTTTTATGTTCTTGATCAAACTTAAACTTCCTTTCCTTGGCACGCCAAACGATGAATCACCAAAGCTTTCACCAATCTTCGACACGCTTTCCAAAACTAAACGCCATGGTGTCGAGGAACAACAAATTCCTTCTTGGTTGGTATGTTGGTGGAAGGTGGTATCACAATCGAGGAAATGAACACGGAAACCAAGGATATGATCGAGAATTGGCACGAACTTCGAGGCGGAACGATAATATAACACTTGGGACTTAGAGAGATGTTAGAGAGAGAGTGGAATGTGTTGATTTGGTGTGCAAGAATGAAATCCCGAGCTTGCTATTTATAAAAAAAATCTGGAATTTCATCGTGATACGCGATGGCCTCCTGGTCACCCATCGCGTATCGCGACGTAGCATTGTACCGTCACCGTATACGTTTGCCACGTGGCCAAAGGTGCGCCACGTGTTGACACGTGGCGGACAATGTGCCACGTGTGGCCACGTGTCGGGACACGTGGCTGACGGTGTGCTACGTGTGGACATGTGGCCGATCTGGTGCCAGAGGTGTCAGACCACGTCATCGCGATATGCGATGACTTAGCTTCCACGACGATCGTGTATCGCCGTTGACTTGCTTCTAGAAGTTTTGACTAAGCCCTTCGCGATATGCGATGTGCTTATCCTTTGTCCGTCTCGTATCGCTATGGGACAGAAAGTCAGAATTTTCATTTTAAACCCTAAGGTTAGGAATTTTGACATTTTTGATCCTTGGACTTTGGAAACTTGGCATTATTGACTCGAAATTTTCGTAATGTTACATCCTCCCCACCTTTAAATAAATCTCGTCCTCGAGATTGCTTTACAATAATAAGTGGGGGTATTTCTTTTTCATCTCCGATTCGAGTTCCCATGTATACTCGGCCCTCTTCGTGAGTCCCGTTTAACTTTCACAATTTTCGATGTTCTTCTTTTCTGTTTCTTTGTTTTCGAATCTTCTATTTGAATTCGTTTTTCAATAAATTTTAATTTTTCGTTTATTTCAACATCTTTTAATGGCATCGTTAAATATTAGTCGGCTAAACACTTCGTGTATCCCTTACATTTCCTCGGGCAGTCACAAACGGTATGCAACACTACCAATTCATTCAAATACCTCGAAAGGTCCAACGAATCGAGGACTTAGCTTTCCTTTCTTTCTGAAGCGAACGACGTCTCTCCATGGCGAGACTTTCAAAAGAACTTTGTCACCAAGATTGAATTCCAACGGCTTACGACGGACATCGGCTTAACTCTTTTGGCAATCACCTGCCGTCTTAAGTCGTTCTCGGATTTGAAGAATCTTGTCGGTGGTTTCTTGGACTATCTCGGGTCCAGATAATTGATTGTCTCCGGTTTCAGATCAACACACGGGCGTCCTACATTTGCGACCATATAACACCTCGAATGGTGTGGCTTGAATACTTATGTGATAGTTATTGTTGTACGAGAATTCCATTAGGGGTAAGTGGTCATCCCAACTTCCACCTAAATCAATCACACAAGCGCGGAGCATGTCTTCCAACTTTTGAATTGTCCTTTCGCTTTGCCCATCAGTTTGTGGATGATAGGCAGTGCTAAATTTCAACTTTGTGCCTAACACTTGTTGGAAGCCTTTCCAGAAGTGAGACGTAAAACGACTGCCTCGATTAGAAATTATAGATAGCGGTACTCCATGCAAGGCAACGATGTTGTTCACATAAATACGCGCTAGTCTACCCATTGAGTACGATTCATTGATGGGTATGAAATACGCGGATTTTATTAATCGATCCACGATAACCCAGATTGCATTATGTTATCGAGTCATTTTTGGAAGCTTAGTAATGAAATCCATAATGAATAACTTCCACTTCCATACGGGAAGTTCGGGTTGCTGAAGAAATCCCAAAAGCTTTTGGTGTTCAGCCTTGACTTTTAAACACGTTAATCAGTTCGCAATATGCAAAGTGATATACTTTTTCATCTCATTCCACCAATAGTTTGGTCTAAGATTTTGGTACATTTTGTCACTACCGGGGTGCATCATGTACTTGGACTTATGAGCTTCGTTCATGATTTTCTCACGTAAGTCTCCAATAATTGGTACCCAAATCCTATTACCGAGTCTAAGGATACCATCCGCACCCTTAACTAGCAAGTAAATGGTGTCGTTACATTTTTCATCGGATATTTGGTTTCCATTGATCGCTTGAGTTTGATCGGATTTGATTTGTTCAAAAAGATCGACTTGAAGTTCTAGCCTTAGCGTTCAGACTCTTTTTGTCTTTTCATGCTCCTTACGACTTAGGGCATCGGCCACGACATTGGCTTTGCCTTCATGATAAACGATCTCGCAGTCGTAGTCGTTGAGAGTTTCCAACCATCGTCGTTGTCGCATGTTAAGTTCTTTTTTATCGAAGATGTGTTTTAAACTTTTATGATCTGTGTACATGGTAAACCTTACTCCATAGAGATAGTGCCTCCATATCTTAAGTGCAAAGATTATGGCACCTAACTCGAGATCGTGAGTTGTATAGTTCTTTTCGTGCACCTTGAGTTGACGAGAGGCGTAAGCGATTACTTTCTTTTGTTGCATTAGTACACATCCCAAACCGGATTGGGATGCGTCGCTAAAGACAACAAAATCTTTGGTACTTTCTGGCAAAGCCAGTATAGGTGTTTGGGTAATTTTTTTTTTGAATATATCGAATGCCTCTTGTTGTTTTGTTCCCCATTCATACTTGACATTTTTACGTGTTAAAGAGGTTAGAGGGACGGCTATACGAGAGAAATTTTCAATGAACCTTCTATAATAGCCAGCCAATCCCAAGAAACTTCGAATCTCGGTTGGCGATTTTGGAATTTCCCACTTAGATATGGCTTCTATTTTAGAGGGATCGACTTGAATACCATTGACGTTGATGACGTGCCCAAGAAATTGTACTTCGTGCAACCAGAACTCGCATTTTGAGAACTTGGCGTACAACTTTTCGGCTCTAAGTATTTCAAGTAAGGCTCGAAGATGATTTTCATGATCAACCTTAGACGTAGAATAAACAAGTATATCGTCGATGAATACGATAACAAATTTATCCAAGTAAGGTTTACAAATTCGATTCATCATATCCATGAACGCATCTGGCGCATTAGTAAGTCCAAATGGCATGACGGTGAACTCATAATGGCCATACCTTGTTCAAAAAACAGTTTTTAGAATATCCTCGGTTTGGACTTTGATTTGATGGTAACGGGAACGGAGATAGATTTTGGAAAAGAAACTCGCAGCTTGAAGTTGGTCGAAACGATCATCGATTCGAGGGAGTGGATAATGATTCTTGATTGTGAATTTGTTTAGAGCACGATAATCAATACACATGTGCATGGATCCATCCTTCTTTTTGACGAATAAGATTGGCGCTCCCCATGGTGATGAACTCGGTCGAATGATGCCTTTCTCAAGAACCTCGTCGAGTTGTTTCTTAAGTTCTTTCATTTCAATTGGAGCGAGACGGTATGGTGCCTTGGCAATTGGAGCAGTACCGGGATTAAGATCGATTCTAAACTCTACTTCACGATCGGGAGGAATTCCAGGAAGTTCATCTGGAAAGACATCAGAAAAAGTCGGAGACTATAGGTGCGTCCTCTTTCTCCTTCGGTTTGGATTCTTCAGTGACGTAGCTCATTAATGCTAAGCATCCTTGATTCAAATATTTGTTAGCCCTAATCATGGAAATTATGCTAACTTGGCCAGCGTCTTTGTCCCCTTCAATTCGAATGGTTCGTTTATCAGGGGCTTGAAGTTCGACGGTTTTTGATATTGCAAATGATACGAGCATGGTTATCGGATAACCAATCCATACCAAGTACAATGCCAAAACCAGCAAGAGTCATTGGCAAGAAACTAATAGGCTGAATATAACCAAGTAAGAGAACTTTTCCTTTTTCAAGGGCTTCGAAGATTTTGATCATTTCGCCGCTAGCAGTCTCGACGCTTAGAGTTTTATTTAACTTTGTTAAAGGCTCGTTTAATAGACTACAAATGCTATAATCTATAAAACTTAGATTGGCACCCGAATCAAACAAAACTCTAGCATAGGTGTCGTTGACTAGAAACGTATCGGTGATGGTTTCCGGCATGTCAGCGGCTTGTTTAGTGTCGAGTACGAAGACTCTTGCATTTCCTTTCTTGTTCTAACCACTTCCACCCACACCACCATTCGCGGGTTTGTTCTTCGAGCATTCGAAGCTTAGATGCCCCATCTCCTTGCAATTATAACACGCCACTTTCTTCTTCCAACAGTCAGTAGTTGTGTGGCCATGTCTTTGACAAGATTCAAAGACAGTTGAAGAAACATGTCAGCATTGCCCTCGGTGGCGCTTTCTACAGATCTTGCAAAATGGAGCGTTTGAGATAAATCCAGTTCGACTTTGATTTGCACCCTTTCTTTTGAAGTGAGTGCTTCCACCGGTTCTCCCATGGTTGTTGTTTGTTGACATTTTCTTGGCTTCCTCTTTATTGCGGACAAGGGCGCTCATCATATATCCCGCTTACTCCATCGCGGAGTCGGCCATTTGTGGAAGATGAGACCTCACCATATCGCAGATTTCTCGCGGCAATCCCCAAATATATCGTGTAACTTTGCTAGACTCGGGGTTAACCAGCTGGGGAACTAGGCGACAATACTCATAAATTTGTGTTGTATTCTCGGAGATTTGTCCCAATGACCTTATGATTGAGAAACTTATTTTGGATTTGGTAAATTTGGTGCATCGAACAAAATTTCACCAACAGCATTGCTTTGAATTCTTCCCATGTGAGGTTGTATAGCACTTGACGTCCCTTGCTTAGTATCAACGTGTTCCACCTCTCCAATGCCTCGCCTCTAAACATTTGTGCGGAGTATTGTATCATTTCTTGACTCGAACACTTGCTTATGATGACGATCGATTCCATCTCCTCGAGCCATCTAACAGTTGTGATAGCTCCTTTGTCCTCATAAAATTCTTTCGGTCCAAAATACTTGAATTCTTTGAATGAGCAACCACCAATGTTCAATTTCTTAAAATCTCGACGGATTCCACCATCAGCATTCGATTCGTGAACACTCTCCTCAACATGTGTTGGTTTCGGTCGAGATTTAACAGATTTTCAGGAGAGTTCAACGGATTGAGAATGTTTCGATTGTTTGGATTGAGATCTCGCTTCAGATTCAGCCCAAACGGCTTCTTTTATCATTATTTGAATTTGACTCATATACTTAACAGGAATTGGTTCTTCTTGTTTATTCTCGACGTCTTTCCCCTTAACTTTTCGATTACCATCATCTTTTCGAGCCTTTTTGATATTATTACTTTGTTGAGACATTTGTTCTTTTTCACGTTTTCTTTAACTAAAATATTAATAAATTTTCTCTTATCAAACATATATTTTATTTATTCAACATATGTATATACCATTATGATATATACATAGATTATTACATTGCACACACACATATATATATACATCCATACTAGATGTATATATATTTTATTCTTATCCATATTTTTACATATCACATAACACACAAGATTACATTAACACACACTTCTGCCAACTTGTTCTTCTTTAGTCTCTCGAGAACTTCTTTACCACCTTTGTCAGTTTGTTACATTTGCGAAGAAGCGTCTCTCTTATCTTCTTCTTTTTCTTCCTGTCAACAGCTATCTTCTTCCTTAAATCATCCGTTTCATGCAACGCCTGGTCCAAGTGCTCTTCCTGTGACTGAGGGATCTCGTTAGGGTATCCGTATCTTGGCGGTGGGTCGCAGTAACCCATCATGAATACATCGAAATGGTTCTTTGGATCTGGATACGGAGATGTGGTCACATCGGAAGAGTATTTGAAGAACTCCTCGGCAGCTTCATTCTATTGGCGGATTTCGTCCTCTTGTTCTTCCTCAGTTGGGATTGTGCCTTGATAGGGTGGGAATCTTTATGATGCTTTGTTGAGGAGTTCTTCAAGGTATTGCATATAAGGATCAACAGAACCATAGCTTGGAACTTGGGGAGCGAGTGATTCTTCCATTGGGGTCGATATCTCGTTGGGATTATCAGGGTATTCCTCTTCCGGTTCTTCCTCCGGATCTTCTTCTTCTACAGGTTCTTCTTCCTCTTCTTGAACAGTCCCCGTCACAATTGGGGGCATTTTGAAATTTTCATACGACATCATTACTCTCATCTTGGGTTTTCGGGATAGTCCTTCACCATTCTTGGGACGGGAGTCAACCGAATCGTAGGCAGAGCTTCCAGTATGCCATCTTCGATGGTCGGAGTGGCATTGCATCCAGTTAGATGAGGGAGATCTTGGTTCCTCTTTGATTGGTCGGTTGGAGAGAAAAGTGTATGAAGGGTGAGGATTTGGAGGTAGGTATGTTGGACTGACTAGTGAGTAGTATGACGGGACCTCAGATGGTTGATATGTAGGGATCTCATATGGGTGATACGTTGGAACTTCGGATGGGTGGTACATGGGTATTGTTGGTGGGTGGTAGCTTGAGTGCCTTGGAGGTTCATTTCTTGTCATGGGCGGACTATCAGGTAGGTTAATTGGGTAATGTTCGGTTCTGGGGAATTGAAATGGTTTAGTTCGATCATGTTCCACGTCTTGGTTGAAAAATGTTTCGTAATAATCTTCACTCATGTTATCCTTTGGAAATGGTTCGGGTATTCCAACTCTTTTTGCTTCACGTTCAAAACTTTCCATTAACTTATTGAAAGACATATAAAATTATTGGGTGGTTTAGAATGAGGTGGGAAAGAAAAGGTTTACCAGCCTATCTTATCCCTATTTCAAATAAACAAGTAATGAAATTTTTCCTATACTTGGATCGAAGCTTAGGTATTATCTTGTAATACCTAATTCGCTAAGATCGATGGCTCTGATACCAACACTTGTCACACCCCAAACCATGGCCTATGCCTGTGACACATATGTTGGTACCACATTTGTAAATAGATCAGAGTTACGGTTAATTAGCGGAAGACTTATAAACATGTGGATTTAAATTGTAAATATTTACATACAAAAGACGGGATTTAAAAGTTTCCCATTTAATGTTTAAAAGATTACTTGTTTAAGTTTTACAAAACCACCATTAATATTTATATTAAGCTTTATCAAAAAGTTCCGAGCCATCGGATATCTTGAGCACTTTGTCTTTTCCAAGCACTATCCTTGTTCACCTACAAAATGTAAGAAAATACGTCAGCAACAAATGCTGATGAATATGCTGACGCTAAAAATATTTTCTTTACTTAATCACCCATCGAGACTACGTAGGTCCCAGCCCAACGTGGCTAAGGAATAACTAAGTTAAAATAACACATTTCATAAACTCATGTATACTCGGTTCCCCAAGCAAACACCGTAGCATTCGACTAGTTGAGTGCCTGTACGTATACACAGGGTCATACTTCCCGCAAGCGAGCGTAGTTGTGACCAGGTGTGATGTGCCCACCACATATGTAAGGATCCAGACAAACGTACACGATAGCCTGAGGCCAGTATTTATACCCTTGTTTATAAATGTTTCAGAGACACTTAGTCACATGTAAAGTTTTTCAAATAACACATTGACTCGTTTGAAAACAAGTTTGTAAAAGTTGGGGCGTATTCACCTTTTGATTTGGATCGGATTCAAACACCGTCCGAGGGTCTTTCCCGGTACTATCTCGCACCTATAGTACGAGTATGACCAATTGTTAGTCAGATACAAAATCTTGTTTAAGACCTTTAGTCTTATTTTATAAACTTTACTTCGATGAACCTTAAGTTCAAAATCCTTTTTTTTACTTTAAAACCTTTAGTTTTAAAAGTAATTTATAAACCTTTAGTTTATTTATAAATCCCTACGTTTGTTCTTCTCTAAGAAGCGTATTCTTTTCTTTTCTTTATTATTTAAGAATAGTTATTTATTCCTAAAATAATATTTATAACAAAGATATATATATATATATATATATATACACATACACACATATATACATATTTATAGTTATTCATAATTTCTCTTTTTTATTCTTTTTTTGTTATGTTTTCTTTTCTTTTATCGAGATATCGAGTATAACCTCGACTTAAGGTTTAAGCCTTTATAATATTTTATTATTATGTTATTCGGGCATTATGCCTACCTTTGTTTGGCTTATAAACCCTAGTAATTTGATCAGCACTCCAACGCCACTTTGCCTTCTTTCATCTTCTTGATCAAACTTCCTTTCTTGACACCCTTTCCTTGGCACGCCAAACGATGAATCACCAAAGCTTTCAGCAATCGTCGGCATGCTTTCCAAAACTAATCGCCATGTTGTCGGTGAACAAAAAACTCCTTCTTGGTGGGTATGTTGGTGGAAGGTGGTATCACAATCGATGAAATGAACACGGAAATCGAGGAAATGATCGAGAATTGGCACGTACTTCGAGGCGGATAGATAATAAAACACTTAGGACTTAGAGAGATGTTAGAGAGAGAGTTGAATGTGTTGATTTAGTGTGCAAGAATGAAATCCCGAGCTTTCTATTTATAGACAAAATCTGGAAGCCCATCGCGATACGCGATGGTCTCCTGGTCACCCGTCGCGTATCGCGACGTAGTATTGTACTGTCACCATATAGGTTTACCACGTGGCGCCACATGGTAGATGGTGTGCCACGTGAAGACACATGGCAGAAAACGTGCCACGTGTGGCCACGTGTCGGGACACATGGCTGACGGTGTGCCACATGTGGACACGTGGCAGATCTGGTGCCAGAGGCGTCAGACCCCGTCATCGCGATACGCGATGACGTAGCTTCCGCGACGATCGTGTATTGCCGTTGACTTGCTTCTAGAAGTTTTGACTGAGCCCTTCGTGATACGCGATTGGCTTGTCCTTTGTCCCGTCACGTCTCGCTATTGGACAAAAAATCAGAATTTTCATTTTAAACCCTAAGGTTTGATATTTTGACATTTTTGATCCTTGGACTTTGGAAACTTGGCATTATTGACTCGAAATGTTCGTAACGTTACATCAGGTATGCCTATTTAAGGAAACTTTAGGGCACATTTATGACAATGGACACATAGCGAATATTGTGATTTGACGGCTGCCATTTCCTGAAAAGAATATCTTTGTACGGAAAAGTTTCCATTAAATACAAACATTCCACCTAGAAACCCTAATCGTATTTCATCGTATACTTCACAATATTAACGGAAATCTTTTTAGTTCTTTCTCTGTTTGTTACATGTATGTCTGTTTAGCAACAATTTGAATATTATTTATTTCGCCTTTAATATTAATTGGATCTTTAGAAAAGCAGAATTCATAACTGTCTTGTCAACATGTTGTTGTTGGCTACAAGACTGATGGTTGTGGTTGATAGATCGAACCTGGAAAGTGGTATCAGAGCTTCGTCTCTACATTTGTGAAGATTTGTTGTTTATTGTGAGTTTTACTGAATATTCTGCTAATTTTGAAGATGAAGAATGATGTTAGGTAAACACTGTTCCATTGATTTGTGACGTCAGCTGCTCTGTTTTTCATTTTCTCAGATCTACTGTTTATTAAGGTTTAGAAGTTCTCTTTGATCAGACTTACACTGATTACTTTCGTTTTGTGTCTAGATCTTGATCTTATCCATCCAGATTCATTAGATCTGTGGATTTCATTCACAGGTCTGGTTATTTTTAAGTTTGTTAAGTTTTAAGTAATTTTTCTTTTCTAAAACCTTTCAAAACACCAAAAACATGTATGGAGTAATGGATGATCAATAAGTGTCAACTAACAAAATTCCGAGTTTGTTAGGATAGGAAAATTACGTTAATTGGAAGGTTATGTTTGAAGCAGCAGTGTGCTATAACGATGTTGACATGTGGAATTCAATTAAGAATGGCCCTTATGTCTATGCTGAAACTTGGTCTTTCTTGGGAGATTTTGACTAGTGTGGCTCATCACACTACTGAAAAGGCTATGTTTGATGCCATAGTGGAGATGTTTGATGGAAATACTAAGCTAAAAGACATCAAGAAAGACAGATTGAAGCAACAACTGGATAGATTCAAGTTCAAGAAAGGAGAGAGGTTGAAATCTGTTTTGCAATGATTTGTTACTATTGTCAATGAAATCAGAACAACTGACCAATAACATATTTTGATTTAAACAAGAAGTTGTTATCATCTTTGTCGGGAGAATGGTATACTACAAGTATGTTTATCAAAGAAAAGGCTAATTTCCCAACATTCAAGCTTGATGATGTTATCTGCTTTTTGCAAGCTGCTTAGCATGAAATGATTGAAAATCATATGATTAAGGAAGACAAGCCAAGCTTCCAAATTTAAAATGCACTAATTGCACCTATATTGAATCTGTCAACAAAGAACCATCAGTAAGTCCCTATAATAGAAGAACCAACTGAGTATAGTGCTAAAACCCTATGAGTGTTTGTTACTGGTCAGTCTAGCAATGAAAGTGGGCAGTCAAGATTTAATGTTCAATTAATGTATGATAGTGATACATCATCAATGGCTAACGGACATGCTCCTTATGTTGATGGAAAGGTTAATCATGGAAATGATTATCAAGCTCTCTTCTCAATGTTTACTGATTCTTACAATACATTTATGGTTATGAATTTAATTCACACAAGCATAGTGCAAGAAGCTCTTGAACAAATTGATGCTGATGATTTGGAAGACATGGATTTTAATTGCCAAGCTGCTATGTTGGCTGTGAGGAGTAAAAGATTGTACAATAGAACTGGTAGGTCTTTGGTGTTTGGATCAAATGACAGAATGGGTTTTGACAAGTCCAAAGCAATTTGCAATAATTGCCAACTACCAGGACATTTTGCAAGAGAATGCAACCAGCCAAGACAGTTTCAAAACAATAACAAACAAAAAAACCAGTTCTAAATCCAAAATCAGAATCAAGTTCAACAAAGGCATTTCAACAACAGAATAATCAACAAATCATCCCATAACAACAATATCGGAGAAACCAACAAATCCCTCCACAAGATCCTACCAATCAGAATTGGAACAATGCCAATCAGCCATGAAATAAAGGAAATGTTGCTTTCGCTCAACCACAACAAGATGGTGTGTTTGACTGGAGTAACCATGCTGAAGACATAGAAAAGGCTAATGTGGCATTTATGGAAAAGATGGAAATGAAGCTTAGTCCTCTTCATCTCAGGTGCATTCAAATCCCACAAACTTTGAATTACTTGTAATGAATGATTCTTTGAGAAAAGAAATTGGCAAATTGCAAAGTGAGTGCTTTAGGAAACAAAGCATAATAATTGTTTATGAAATAAGTGAGAAGGCATATGATAATCACATTAAGAGTCTGGAACGTATGGAAAGTTACAACATTCAGTCAAGATATACCACTAAAATTGAAGGCTTAAAGAAAATGTATCTTGATGAGAAGTTGAAAAATACTCAACTTCAAGTTGAGGTTGATTTTCTTAAAAATTTGGTGTCAACTGGAATTATTTATGGAAAGTTGAAGAAGATCAAGGAGAAGGATAAGTACAAAGTTGTTCCTCCACCCTACAATGATAATTACTCATTAAAGGTGTACAAGGAAAAGAGAAGTGCTTATCTTGATCAATTCAGATAAGTTTTTGAAGATAAAAAGGAGTTTGTTGAAAACTACAAGTTGGTTGAGGTTGATGGAAATGGTGAGTTTGTGATGAAGACTGTTGAAACAAAAGAAAGAAATGTTGAAAAATCGGTTGGTGTTCAAGTATCATTGGATCAAGATTATGATCTGCTGAATAAAGATGATTTGAGTTATTCAAGTGACAAGTGTTCAAGCTGTGGAAGCTTAAAGGAAGAAAAAAGGGGGTAAACAGAAGTCAAAGACAAGATTCCTTTATTACCTAAGATTACTCCCAAAATGAAAAAACATCATGAGCAAATGAGAAGAGAACATAGATCAATTGATCTATGTGGTGGATCCAAGGGAAAGAACAATGAAAGATCAACAATCAAAGTGTCACCAAAAAACACAAATGTTAACAACAACAACAAGAAAATTAACAAACCATAAAAATGAAGATTTATTTCATCCTGTTTATCCAGTTTTCTCTAATCAAGAACTGTTTGATGTTGGAGAGGTGGAAAGCATGGATGATTACATTAGAAGATGGTCAAGACAAAGAAGTGATAAACAAGATAGCCCAATCAAGATGGAGAAAATAAAAATTGTGAAGAGTACTGTATCAAGTGAAGAAACAAAGATTGAGAAATTTCTGCCATTTGCAATCAACTATAATGGTCTCATCACTCATCATAAGACTATTGGTGTTGATCCACTCAGAACCAGTGAAAGATACAACATGGGCAACTCAAGTGAAAAGTTCAAAGGATAAGTTTGATGCAAAATTTGTGATGTCTATGGTCATCACACTGTCTCATGTCAGGAAAGGTCCATTCCTATACCATTTCATGTCCCAGACCATACTAAATTTGGACAGACTTTGCATTCTACAAAAGATGATACAATGAATACTTCAGCAAGGGTGAGAAGATGACAGATGATCAAGTCAGTAGTGAAGAAGCAATAGTAAAGAAAAGTGAAGTGGATGACAAGAAAAAGGTTCCAATGCTGAAGAAACTAAACAGATCTCAATCTGTTAAGTCACAAATTTATTAAAAGTCTGCTGACTTTGTGAAGTCAAACTTTTGCGAAAAGAAATTGTAACATCCCGAAATTTCAAAGGTAATATTAATTATATTACTTATTAATAGATGGGAAGTTTACTCGGGTTATCAGGAAATAAATAAAAGAATAGGAGTTGGTATGGGTCGGGCTAGTGTCGGGTAATGGAAGTGGGTTATGGACTTGGGTTAATTGAGATAGGTTAAATGAGAATGGGATTTCGGGGATATAAATACCCCCAAAATCCCAAAATATCTCATTTCTCACCAAACTCCCTAACACACACTCCTTACACCCTCAAAACACACACATTCTAACCGATCTAGATTCGAAGCCGAGACCCGAGATTTGTTGATAGATCTGAGTTGGTAAGGTAAGAACTAATCTAACAAAGCTATTATTACTGAAAATGGTTAGGATTGGATGGGTTAACCGGACCCGAAACCCAACTGCCCAAATCGGACCCCTAAAACGTCGATTTTAGGCCGATTTGATGGTTGGGGTTTGTAGGCGCCGATCATACGGTTCCGTGGGTACCAAAATCGAGTTATTTGGCTAAGAAACGAAGGAGTTATGGGCAAACAGATCTGCAGCGCGACAACTTTGCCTGCAAGATTAAGTTCGCCTGATGAACTTCGCCTTCAAGCGTAACTTCGCCTTCAAGCGTAACTTCGCCTAAGGATAACTTCGCCTACGGCCAAGTTCGCCTAAGGATAACTTCGCCTGAAGCCAAGTTCGCCTAAGGATAACTTCGCCTGAAGGCAAGTTCGCCTAAGGTTTAACTTCGCCTGAAGCCAAGTTCGCCTAAGGTTTAACTTCGCCTGAAGCCAAGTTCGCCTAAGGTTTAACTTCGCCTGAAGCCAAGTTCGCCTAAGGTTTAACTTCGCCTGAAGCCAAGTTCGCCTAAGGTTTAACTTCGCCTGAAGTGAGGTTCGTTTAGAAAATAAATTAAAAACCTAATGGAAAATGTGTTAAGGCAGTTATCGAAAATAAATTTTTTCCAAGCTGACCTGGCAGCTTAACCCCAGCCAGGGGCTCTGCCCCTTGGACCCCGCTAGGGGCTGCCGCCCCTAGAACCCCGCTACCAGGGGCGCTGCCCCCGGACCCCCGTTCGTTGTGGGTCATATAAAGATAGAAACGCAACATAAGTAGTAGTAGCTAATTGATGCGTGTAAATATTATACAGTTAGCCGTGCACAGCTCAAGAGGGGAATAACTATTAACGGAGAGCGTAACAGTATTCAGGTGAGTTTCTAGCCCCATTTATGTGTTATGTTTTCGGGGCTGTGTGCATACTCGATGTGTTGTTAATACATTTATCCTAAGTGATAAGTGTATGCCATATGTGATATATGTGATGGATATGAATGGTTGCTTGTCGGTACGCGAACGATCTTCGGATATTGCGCGTACTGTCAGGTCAAAAATAAAGGTACGAATATTATACATCGAAGATGTATGAACATTACAAATGAATGCTTGTCGGGGCGTGAACGATCTTCGGATATTGCACGTACCGACAAGAGGTATGGTTGTTAAATGAATGATGTAAAGAACGCCTAGGGTGTTCTTATGCTATGATGTAATTATTGTATATGTGAAGTAGGTGTATACAGGTACACGAATGGTATGTGAGTTCTACGTTCGACATAGTAAGTTAGGATGGCAAATCCCTCTAGCTTTTGTCGGACATAGACTCGGCTGGTGATGGCGTAGTTAAGGACTGCGGGCCTTATACGTAAAGTAGATGATAGATGTAAACGTAGTTAAGGACTGCGGGCCTTATACGTAAAGTAGATGATAGATGTAAACGTAGATAGGGACGGTGGGCCTTATACGTGTTACAGATAATAGACGACAACGTAGTTAAGGACTGCGGACCTTATACGTATTATAGATAGGCATCAGCATAGGAAAGGACTGTGGACCTTATACGTGCTGTAGTTGTATTGTGGTAGCATAGGGGAGGACCGCGGACCTCGTACGTGCTATGGTTTAGGTTGCAACATAGGGAAGGACTGTGGACCTTGTACGTGTTGTGGATGTAGGATGGTATAGGGAAGGACTGCGGACCTTGCACGTACCATAAAGGGTGAACATAGGTAAGGACTGCGGACCTTTGTACGTGTTCACGACCTTGAGTACAGGTATAGACGGTGAACTATGAACGTACTCTCGGTAGACTGAGGTTAGTGATTGTAGATATGTATGTATGTATGGTAGCAAGTATGTAAGTAGAACAGAAGGGTAACTAGTGAAGTATGAATATGTATCTACGGATATGTATGTATGTGTATGTATTGTATGGCGTTCGATTAACTAGAACTCACTCAGCGTAGCTGACTTTTAGTATGCACGCAGGTGAGCTGATTACAGAGTTAGCATGAGGATGACACACGGCATGGATTGAACGGCTGGCATCTGAAGAAAGAAGTAAAGATGTTTTAAATATAAAGTTTTGTGTTATGGTATCAAAGAAAAGGTTTAACGTTTTGTAACAAATGATTGATGTTTTATATTCCGCGAAAAGTTTTAATAAACTCTGATTTGAAGAACTGTGTTTATGAGTAAATCCGACGCTAAAGTAGGGCTACCGGGTTCGGGGCCTTACAGAAATCAAATGTACTCATTGGAGATGAGAAATATCTGTTGAAAAAGGGTTTTGAACCACATGGATTTTTGTGAAAACCAAAGTCTAAAGCACAAATAAAAATTATGAAAAGGGAATTTGTCATTGAAGAATGCACAAGCATAATTCCATATGTTGGAAGCTCATGTGAAACTGGCTATGAATCTGATGATTCTTGTGAGCTTGTTTATGAGGACCCCAAACCAGATGCAACAGTTGATAATGATGCTGATGATTTGCATGTTGAATCAGCTTATATTTCATCACTTAACTAATTCTTTTTCTTTAATTTGTGCAGGAACAGTCCACTCTAATGAATGATGAATAGTACTTAGACAATGGATGTTCCAGGCATATGACATGTGACAAAAGATCATTGGTCAACTATGAAGGGAAATTTGAAGTACCAGTGGCATTTGGTAGTGATGAAAATGGAGGCAAAATTGTGGGAAAGGTCATTCTTACCAATGGCAAAGTGTCATTTAATAATGTGTTTTATGTGGAAGGATTACAATATAATATTTTGAGCATGTCTCAAATGTGTGATAAAGGTTATAGTTTGGATTTGATGACTCTCACCAATTCATCATCAAACATGAATTTGTAATTCCTCTTGATATAATCATGATGATGGCCCATAGAAATGGAAATTTATATGAATTAAGGATAAAAGATGCCATTTCAAGAGCTGGTACATGTTTTGTGTCAAAAGCCACGGAAAATGAAATAAAATTGTCCCACCAAAAGCTTTGTCATGTCAATTTAAAGAATATGAACAAACTTGTTAAAGGTGAACATGTCATTGGTTTACCCACAAGAGAGTTCAAGCTGGATGACAAATGCATTTATTGTCAAAAGGGAAAGCAGCATAAATTATCACACAAAACAAAACTCATAAACTCCATTAAACAAGTACTTGAGACGCCTCATATGGATCTCTTGGGTACTATAAGTGTTCCAAGTTTTGGAAAGAAGAGATATTCTTTGGTGATTATTGATTATTTCTCATGATATACATGGGTTAATTTTCTAAACTCAAAGGATGAGGCTGTTGAAATGATCAAAAGTTGTGTTACAAAGAGTGAGAATCAACTAGATGCCAGGGTACTGGTTATGAGAAGTGATAATGGAACTTGGTTCAAAATTGGGGTAATGACTGAATTTTGTCAAGCAAAGGGAATTTTTCGACAATTCAGTTCCCCTAGAACTCCTGAACAGAATGGGGTTGCAGAAAAGAGGAACAAAACATTGATTGAGGCTGCAAGAACCATGATAGCAAATGCTTACTTGCCTGCTACATTTTGGGCAGAAGTTACAAACATTGCGTGCTATGTTCAGAATATGGTCCTTCTCAACAAAAGTCAAGACAAAACTCCATATGAGATTTTGTTCAACAGAAAATCCTACATGAAGTTCTTCAAGCTTTTTGGATGCAATTTTTCCTTGTTGAATACAAAAGACTATTTGAGCAAATTTCAATCTAAATCTTTAGATTGTTTCTTTGTTGGATATTCTACACACTCAAAGGCTTACATAGTATATGTGAAAGATCATCTGAGTGTGATATAATCTTCAGATATTATCTTCAATGAAAATCAATTTAACACTGTCGATGGAGCATACTATTTGATAGAGAGAAGTTAATCAAATCTTTCAAAATTTACCCTGAAGACTTTGATAAAACTTTATATAGAACAAGTGTCCGTGAAGCTACCTCAAGAAAACTGTTGATTTGGAAAGATTATGGTCTACGGTTTCTGATAAAAAAAACTAAATATTCTTTTAATAAGAATGGTTCTGTTGTTAAAACTGATGAAGAACAAAATGAACATGCTAATCATCAACAAGATCAAGTAAATCATGTCTTGAATGATGAACATACAAGTAATCAGCAAGATCAAGAAAAAGATGAAAGACAATAAAGATTTGAAACCTTGTTTCAAGACTTGAACATTGTAAGTGATCTTGCCACAATATCAACCCATATTGTTGAAGAAAAAACTGATATGAACAATGCATCATCGGATTTAGTCATTGAAGAACCTGATCTCAATGATACAAATCTTGATTCAACAATTGCTTCAAATCAAATCATCCAAACTTCTTTTGTTGAAAAAAATTATCCTGCTGAAAAACATAATTGGTGATTTACATGAGAGAGATACAAGAATTGCATCTGAACTGCAAACATTTGTTTGTACTCCTGATTTTTATCCCAAATTAAACCAGAGAACATAGTTCAAGCCTTGAAAGACAATAGTTGGGTGGAAGCTATGCAAGAGGAGTTGGCTCAGTTCAGAATATGCAAGTTTGGGAACTTGTGGATAAGCCAAGAGGAAAGTTTTCAATAGGTACCAAATGGGTTTTCATGAATAAGAAGGATGAAAGAGGGCTTCAAATGAAAAACAAAGCAAGACTAGTTCCTCTAGGATGCTTACAAGAAGAAGGGATAGATTTTGAAGAAGTGTTTGCTCCGGTATCAAGGCTTGAGGCAACCCGAATCTTTTTAGCCTATGTTGCTTTTAAAAATATCAAAGTATTTCAATTGGATGTTAAATCTGCTTTTTTAAATGGAAAAATAGAAGAGGAGGTGTATGTCACTCAACCTCTAGGTTTTGAGGATCCTGAGTATCCTAATAGAGTTTATTAACTAAACAAAGCTCTGTATGGACTACATCAAGCTCCAAGAGCTTGGTATGATGATTTGTCAAACCATCTACTTGTTAATAGATTTCAAAGGGGAGCCATTGATAAAACACACTACTACAAGAAAAGAGGAAGATATTTACTTCTGGTTCAAGTATATGTTGATGATATCATCTTCGGATCTACAAATGAACATATATGTTTGGAGTTTAAGGAGTTTATGAAGTCTAAATATTGTATGAGCTCAATGGGTGAGATGAATTTCTTTCTTGGATTGCAAGTTCAATTGAAGAAATATGGCATATTCATCTGTCAGTCTAAGGGGGTGTTTGGCTAAGCTTTTTGTTTTTGCTTTTTTGCTTTTGGAGGGGTAAACTGTCCAAAATGCCCCTCCAAAAAGCAAAAAAAACTTTAATTTGGAGCTGTTGGAGGGGTATTTTGGACATTTTACCCCTCCAAAAGCAAAAAAGAAAAAACAAAAAGCTTAGCCAAACACCCCCTAAGTATGTACAAAACATCTTGAACAAGTTCAAATGTCTAGACTTGAAGACTGCTTCTACTCCAATGGACACACATGAGAAGATGGTAGCTGATGAAAAGGGGGAGTCTGTTGATGAACATGAGCATAGAGCTAAGATTGGATCACTAATGTACCTAACTACTTCAAGATCTGACATTATGTTTGTTGTATGTGTGTGTGCAAGATTCCAATCAAATCCAAAAGTTTCTCATATGACTGTTGTCCAGAGAATGTTTAGATATCTGAAAGGAGAACTTGATTTGGGTATATGGTATCCTAAGAACCATGCCTTTAATCTAAATGTATATACAGACGGTGACTATGATGGATGTAACATGAGCATGAAGTATACTTCAGGTGGTTGTCAATTCTTTGGAGACTGTCTAGTGTTATGGCAATGTAAGAAGGAAACAACTATTTCAATCTTTACTGCTAAAGGTAGGTATATTGTTGCATCTGCTTGCTGTGCTCAAGTCCTCTAGATTCAGAATCAACTACTGGACTAAGGCTTGAATTACTTGAACACTCATATTTATATTGATAATACTACTTCTCTTTTCATAGTTAAGAATCCAATCCAACACTCAAAGACCAAGCATATTGAAATCAGACATCATTTTATCTGAGACTGTAGTGAGAAAGGTCTTGTAGAAATGAAAAGAGTTGACACTAGTGATACTTGGTTGATTTTTTCACCAAGCCGCTAGAGAAAACAATATTTCATTTTCTATTAAAATATTTAGTCATGATCAACTTGATGAAGTCTGATTGATGATTTATGCTCATTGTGCTAACTGACTATCTTTTAAAGTTCCTGCTGAGTGAGTTGAGTCTGTGCGTTTGAATATGTGTTTATGTTTGACTGTTATATGCTTTAAATTACTATATGTGACTTACGTATCAATGGTTCTTAGGTCAGTTTTCAGTGATTGATTATGATGTCTTAATAAGTGTGTCTACATATGCTATGAAATGTTGAATCTGCATGCTTATCTGATATCTTGTTTGTGATTGAATGATCTAAAATGATTATGTTCTTAAAACAGGATATACCTTGCATAATTAGTCTTGGATTGTAAATTATGTTAGTCTTCTTGTGTTAATGCATGCCATTCACTTTTAATTTTTCTTGCATATTTTATTGATTGCTTGTGTTAAAACTATATGCTCAAATGTACATTTTTCAAAGAAGTTTTTCAAATGAAATCATTTGTGACAAGCTGAGCAAAGGTTATAAATCTGATGAGCCAAGGACTTAGATTTGAATAATTGGTTGAATTAAGTGAAGAAAACGTGGATCTACTACATGAAAAGAAAGAGTCACTTAGAAAATTATGGGAGAAAAGAAATAGAAATACAAAGAAATATCTTGCCTACCTGAGGCTCCACAACTTTTCTAAGAAACAACTAAGCCACATGAACTACAAAGATCTTGAAAGTGTGTACAATTCCACAAAAGAAATAAAGAACAAAAGAAAAGAATTGAACAAAGAAATATGGATGAACTTAAAGGAAGAGCAAGTGTGTTGAGGAAATTTGGAGGAATTGAATTCCTGGTTTATAATGGAATTCCTTATGAACATGTTGAGATCTTGCAAAATAAAAAGGTGGGGATGTTGTTTAGGTAGATAACTCAAAGATTGAAACACAGAAGCAGTTGCTACTACTGAACAAATGAACTAAGAAAAATAAAAGATTCAAAACAAAGTGAGGAAGAGAAAAATAAATGGGCTCATGATAAAGAGATTTTATTTGAAAGATTCATTATTGCAAGGGGTGAAAGAGACAATGTAAAAACTTTGGATGCTGATGAAAATAAGAAACTATATGATTCTGAATTAGCAAAATACAGGGAGGAGCTAAAAGATCAGTCCACAAGTAACAAACCAACTCAACATCCTTCCCATGTAACTAAAGAAAAAGAAGAACCTCTTGAAACAAGTACAAGAGTCAATCTATTGCCATGGGAAGATGCAAACAGAATCAGAACCTTGAGACATGCCATGCTAAGAAAAGGAATGTCTGCAAGTGTTTTTGATAATCTTGGCCAAGCACAATTAAAAGAATTATTCTACAATGAAAGGCCCTTTGTGAAAAAGGAGAAGAAAACAAAGAAGATTAATGACATTCCAATGCGGACCAAAGGGACAATCAATTCAAAGAAAATGATCTCCTCAAACTTAACATGTTGATAGAGAGACACTGGAGATGATCGAAACTTTGTCAAAAGAAGGGGTTGATTACATAAAGCGGATCATGATGTAAAAGGCTGATATTGTGAAGAGTATGAGGCAAATGGGAATGTGGGAAGATCTCAACCTAAAAGGAAATACACTTCTACGTCTTCCACTATAAGTGTCCCTATACCAACAACAAGGTCAAATCCGCAGAGACAACAAAGGCCACCTTTAAAGGTGGACCTGCCAAACAACCTTTATTTTGATTCAAGGACAAAGACCTTAAAAGTGATTATGTCTAATGGAGAATTGAAGAATAGTGTATTCAAAGATGACTTTCAAGATTGCAATAGAGAACAACTTGAGGAAATTGCCAAACTCAACCTGTATGATTATCAATAGGACAAAGATTTGCAGGTCAACAAAGGAACGAACTTTCAAAATTCTTAAAATAACAATATAGAAAGGGATTTCCTTTACCCAAAAAGAAGAAGAAACTGGATCTCTCTCAAGCTGAAAGGACAAAAAGGCAAAGGAGGATGAGTGACATTAGGATGACTGAGCTCTCCTACAAGCAATCAAGAAAATACTCAAATCCTTTGGCCACCATGAGAAAGTGTAGCAACATGAATCAGCAAATGTCAAGGCCTAACTACGAAGTCCAGAGGAATGGAAGAATCTCAAAGATAGTCTATAAACAGAAGACTCAATCATTTATATCGAGAAATTCGGAAGGACTGGCCTTGGGCATAATTGAGCATGACACGGAATTGTAGTACCTTCATGTGGAGGAACTTGAGGACATAATCAGATGGAATCGTCTTCTCAACATCCACACCACAAGGAGGTCTCCCTATTTCAACAAAAAGTTATAGCAGTAAAGTTTGGTAGAAGATCGGAGGCAGGAAGCTCTAGAAGATGAAAGCCTTTTGTTTTTATGTTTAAATTTGATTTGTAATGTCAATTTGACAGCCATTTTGAATATGTAATTTTTCCTTAAGTAATGCAATTTTTCTTTTCGAAATTTCATGTCTATTTTGCAAAGTGCACGCAACCAAAAGATGTTTTGGTGCATCTTAGTTTGTTACAATCTAGGGGAGATTGTTGGGATCAAGATTCTACAAAGGAAAGATTGGAATCTTCTCAGCCTTCTTAGAAATGGCTAAGGATGGAATACGAGCAAACTTGGCCCTTCGAGCAAGCCAGGAACTTATTCAAGCAACGTATTTTGGTTTCGAGCAAAGTTATCTTATAGAATTCTTTTAAGTGTTAGTTCGAGCAAACTACACTTCATCAAGCGAGGTTTTTCTTCAAGTCGAGCAAGGTTTGTTTTAGAGCAAACTCTTGACTTAACCAAGCTAAAACCAAGTATTTTGGTGGATAGAGCAAAGTTTATTAATAATCAGTGGTCCGAGCACACTTGAAGGAAGTTATTGAATAAATTATCCTAAGGACTTCCATTAAGCAAGGTTCAGCCTCGAGCAAGCTACATGAACAAAGTCTCATTCAAATCCTCGTTCTTATTCCAATCAAGCAAGGTTCAGCCTCGTGGTGACTGATTAACACGAATTTGATAAATGGAGTTCAAAGCCTCATTCTTATGCCCATACAATTTTATCCAAATGAGATAGTAGTGAAGATGGTCTAAATGAACAACGGGAGATTCTTATTGTGTGGTGGAGAATTTAAATGAAAGGCATCGGGTTATCAGGTGATCGTGAAAGTGATTTGATAGCATCGGTCTAAAGAGGAGATTGTTGTGTTTTATATTTTAGGCTAACGCATCAAATTAAACGGGTTTTATATTATTTCATTGGTTTTATCCATGAGGCGGATGGAGTGAAGACCAAGGCACAAGACCACTACAAATAGATGATTAGGTCCTGTGTTTTGTTATGTGTTTTTATAGAGAGTTTTCCTCTAGGGAAGAGCTCTCCCCGGGTGGCTGAGCGTTTAGTATGTATGTATGTATGTATGTATGTATGTATGTATGTATGTATGTATGTATGTATGTATGTATGTATGTATGCATGCATGCATGCATGCATGCATGCATGTTTGTATGTATGTATGCATGTACGCATGTATGCATCTATGCATGTATGCATGTATGTTTGTATGTATGTATGAGTGTTCTTCATGTAAATCATTCGGTTAATGAAATCATACTACGACATCTATCTATTTGTGTTTCGATTGCAATTGTTCATCCTATTATTGATCGTTAATCGAATCGAACTCTCCACATCTGTCCATAGATATTTCAATAGTGAATACATGTTGTAGATCGATCCTGAATCCGAGCTCGTTAATCACCGTTTTGAGACGCTTCCGCACCCGGGCTCGGTTATGTCATAAGTGACTTTGAAAAATGAGAGGCGAGGATAGAGCTCATCTTGGATCCGTACATTCTAATATCTCTAGAAGCCGTGATATTATTTATACCCCTCCCATGATTGGTGATGCAAGTACCTATTATGAAGCGAAACCATTTGAGTCTTATACTCAAGACGAGAAGAAGGCTTTAGAGATTAAAACTAAAGCCTATTCAACATTGAACATGGCTTTACCGGATTATATTTTTCACCAAGTAGGAAGTATTAAAATATGTGCTTCTCTTTTCCAACATCTACGACTGAGAAGTATGGGAAACACATTGGAATGTTATAAAGGTCATGTTGAAGTTTCAATTTTGAAACTTTTGCTTATTGAAAGGAGAGACTGTTTAAGAAATGCTTACAAGATTCAATCATCTTAATTCCGAAATGACAAATCAAAATATGGAACCAATCCGACCAAATTGATATTGTCAAGAATTCATTGCCGAATTCATATTCGACTTTCTTACTTGTGTGCAAAGAGAATGAGTTTATCAAAAGTGAAGATTTAACGGCTTTGGAGTTCACGCTGAAAATTGAAGAAAGGGAATATGATATGAGATCCCAAAACTATTCAAGGATAATCAAGATCCTACATTATATCGTAGTTCCTTACCAATTAGAAGCAGTTCAGTTCCAATTTCTACTTTCTATTCTCGGAATCAAAAACTCCTGAATAAGAAGTTAATGAAGTAATGCCAAATGTTTGTTTCAAGGTTTCTAGGTCCAACAACACTACTAATTGTTCAAGAAACGCATTTGATAGTGCTAGTAATTCTTCTTCAACTCAACCACCAAATGTCAACATGAAGGAATCAGAATAACACTTTGCTTTCCTTAGTGCATTTATAGTTCTTACGAGCAGTTGGTGGGTGGTCAAATTGCCACAAGTGAGCTAACTGATGAAGATTATGACCAGATAGACCCAGGTGATTAGGAACTTATGGATCTCAAATGGAACATGGAAATGATTATTAGAAAGGTTAAAAGGTTTATGCAGAAGACTTGAAAGGATCTGCCAACTCGAAACAAGAGAGTCAGATTTCTATAATTGTCAAGATTTTGGTCATTTTCCAAAGAATGTGATAAACCCAAGAAGGAGTACACATGACCCAGAAACCAAGATAGAAATCTGGAAAAAAAAAGTATTATGATCCTAAAGAGAACATTTGGGAGTGATTTTGTGAAGCCTGGTGGATCACAAGCATTATTGACTGAAGTCATTGATTGGAACCAGAGATTGTTGTGAAGTTCTACTGGTAACCAGGCTAATCTTGTATTGTTTGAGCATGTGGATAACTTTCAAGATGCAACATGTGAAGGAATGACTACTGAAACTGAATCAAAAACTGATTTTGATTTGGATACTTCAAGCCAAATGCCTTCAAGTTCATTTTTCTTGTATGGCCAAAATAGAAGAGGTTAGTCCTAGTTCCACTTCTATTGCATCTGATAATGTAACATGTGAATCTATTAAATTATTTAAGGTTGTTCCTTGTTCTCATTGTGATGAATTTAAGTCCAAATATTACTTAATTCATGTGCATAATGACACACTGATGAAAGATCTTGCTATAGTTCATGATAACTATAGGCAATCCTCTTATAGTATGAAAAGATCAAAAGTAAAAATTGAGAAATTGTCGAATGGTAATCACGATTTGAAAGCAGAACTTTCAGGAAAACTAATTATCATTGATATGCAGTTTCAAGAGATACTTAGATCAAGAACAAAAATAACTGAGCTTGAAAATGAAGTTCTTGAGTTGAAGAACAAGTTAGGAAAGTTTAAAAATTCATCCTTTTTGCTAAACGAAATAATTAAGTATATGGTAAGTAGAAATGGTTTAAAATGGGTTTAGATTTTGTTGAGGTGTCTCCACCATTTCATAATGACTATTCAAACAATTCATTCTCTGGAAAAGAAGAAAATGTTATTTTGGACAAATCTTCAAATGTTAAAACTTCTAAAATGAATCAGTTATTAACGTTGATAAACCAAAACACTGTAATAAAGAGAAACCTACTTATCAATTATCAAGTCAAGACCTCATGTTAAAAGCAACCAAGTTTTGTTGAGATTGTTGAAGAAGTTGTCATTGAGGACTTACTTGAACCAGAAACTATTCACAAAGAAGAGAATACTCCACGTTCTAATCACAATTTATGTGAACCTCATTTATTTGAGGAGGTTGTATATGGTTCAAGTACATTCAAAGTGAACAAATAAGAAAAATTAAAAGCAAATCCCAAAAAATCAGAAAAACCTACCATTTCTGATGAGATTTAATGAAATTCGTTAATCCTTCGATTGGTAAAGTAAAAATGGTAGAGTGTTTAAATTAAAAGGGGTGAACAAGGTCTTTGACGAGAAAGATATTCCATTACATTTGATCAAACAAGAATTGATTGAGAGTTTTTTTCGCAATGAAAACTCAAGTCTAAATGACCTTGAACAAGCTTTTGCAAGATCAAAATTATCAAACAAATCGGTTATTAAACCAATTTTAAAACAAGTAAACATTGTTAAACCTATGAATTTTGTCGTTTCGACTGGAACTGTCACTTTACAAAGTTTCTCTAACCGTTCTTATCTGGAATTTTATAAGAAAAAGAAGGCTATAACTTTTAATAGTTTGGATAACATCAAATTTTCGGTTGAATATTTTCTACCCCATGTTTCACAAGCTAGTGCTAAACCACAACATCCTTTTGTATACATGAGAACTTGTTTCTCATGTGGTGAACGTGGTTACGTAGTAAGATATTGTGAACCTAGGGTTCATAAAAATGCAAAGCCTGTAACTAAGGGACACAATCAAAAGTTCCTTTAGTTGAGGAAATTCTGAAAATACACCTTGTTCAAGCTCAATTGGATGAGACTCACATCATATTTCATGATGTGAACCCACGAAAAGTGGTTCATGTTAATTATAACACAAATGTGATCAAGTATGCATATCTTAGACGAAAGTCAAAGAGATCTGTGACTTATTCTCACGTGCATCGATCACAACTGGAGTCTGATGTGAGTAAAATTCAAGTTGAAAAGAAACATGTAACATCCCAATTTTCATATGGTTATATATATTAAATTATATGGAACGTGTGTTTGTGTGTATACACATGCATATTAATAAGAGGTTTATGGTAGAACGATTTTGATAGTGTATATTAGTTGCCATAGTTTACAAGTTGTTAGACCAAATATTTTAAAAATGTGAAGTTATGAAGTTTGGTGTTAATTATAAATCAAAAAACTTGGAGATTGATTTTGTAATAGTTGGAAAGTCTTTTAAAGAGAAGAAAATCTTAGAGACTTATATGTTTCATCAAAAAAAATATATATGTGTGTGTGTTTATGTTGGTGCGATGGATCATTGAACGAAGAGGTGGATCAAGAAATCTGAAATTCAAGTGTTGAATCTTCATCATTTAGCTCCTTATAACTTCATGGCTCTTTCAGTTGTTAGTAGAAATCATCTCTTTCATTATATTTCATATCATGGAGACAAGTATAATATGGTGAGATTTGCTTGGAAACTTCATATTTATGTTGATGCAAGTATTGAAATTATCACCTTGTTTGTCTATTTCACTTTTTAGTAGATTATGAATTCTAGGGTTCTTGATTTATTTGGGGTTTTTGATATTGAAGAAGATGATGGATTGATAGTAATATAGGTAGCTTGAAAACACTTGGCTTTTGTTTGAAGTTGATAAAAGTCATTTTTTTGTAGTTGAAATAATTCTATATGGGTGATTGGGAATAATTTAGATTGACAAAGTAAATAGATATTTTTATAAAGCTATATATGTACACAAGGTGTTTCTGAAAACACCTCAACCATAAGAAAACTAAAGAGTTTTAGGATATGAAATTCTTGTTGCTGCAACTTTCTGACCTTTGTATTAAATTATTGAAAAATCATGTGAAAGTGTATTATATATGCTTGGAAAGGCCTTTTAACACACAATGTTTCATCTTTGAACATCAGAAGCTAATTAGGATTTCAATTGGGTCAACTCAGTAGATTAAAACGACTATTTAGAATGTGCAGCATGCTGTTTGATGTTAAAACTATGCTTCTGACCTGTCTTTCAAAATTCATATAAAATTGTAGAAAAGTCCAGGAAATGCATATGATATATGCCTAGAAAGGTCTTCGAGTCTACAACAATTCATATTTCAGCATGAAAAGCTGAAGAAAGCTGTAAAATGGTCAAATAAGCCAAGTACTTCAGCTGCGCAGAATATCCTATAAAATACTAATTAATGATGGATGTTTGTAGGCCTTTAGGTGAAGGTTCGAATACTGGTTTATAATGGTTTATTCCGATGTGTTCGAAGTATTAAAGCTATTTGAATATGATATTGTATATACAAGTTTTGTACAAATGAGTTAATACGCATATATATTGGTTATGTTTGATTTTGTGGATGAATGAATGTAGATGTTGAATATTTAATGAATGGATAATAATGATGTACGTTATGTATCCTAAAGTTTTATGTTGGTTATAAATAAGCTAGGTATGTTAAAGCTTGGAAATCAACGGATCGAACTTCAAGATAATGTACCAAGAACCCTACAGGTAAAGGTAAGTTTATCTTACATCTAGTTTAAGAAGTTGTAAGTTTTATTAGTGTATTTTGATTTCTTACATATTATTAAATGGATAAGGGCCGCCTTGAACCATTTAAATTGCAAGTTGATTCTTTTGACTATACGTAGTGCGTACGGGTTGTTTTAACTCGTTACAATATGAAGTTTACCCTACCAAATGTCTAAGTGGGAATGACTCGTGTCTAGAATATAAATAGTACTAGCATTGCGTAGTATGGCTTGATTTGGGTTTCGGACCCAAATGCTGATTATAATAGTAAAGTAGTATGATTAGATGACGTTGAGACCCGTTGGGGAATATTATTTTAGTAGCATTATTTAATTAGAGAAATGATTTGTTAAGTTGTTTAGATGGGTTGTAAATTATTTGTTGATAACTTGTAACCATTTCTAAGTTGAAATTTAGTTGAGACGTGACATTGCGTTAAGATTAATTTAATTTGGTATACGTTGATGGGTTATGATCATGTTGATTAATAACAGGTTCCGGAAGCTCGGGATCAATCGGGCGAGTTTAGATACATAATGAGTTGAATCTTTTGATTTGTATACCGGTAGCCGGCTTAGACTACGCTTGGCCTGGTTTGGCTTAAAATTCTTTTAGCTAACGTTACTCTGGGTTTAATGTTTTATTTATATATATATAAATAATATTTAAATATTGTGGTGTTGGATTGCTTTAGGTTAAGCCTACGAATGGAACCAAAAGCCGAAGATCAAGTGCTTGACTTGGACACCAATACACATCTAAAGTGCAAATTTTAAATTTTGATAAAGGGTTATGAATAAGTTTTAAAATTTGTTTGATCTTGGATTAACATACAAGTTTGTATGGATACTATAAGTGATGTTTCGTTGATAGAATTTGGTTTTATGTTGTTGTAAACAAAAGAAACTTCTGGGACCATATTTTCCGCAATCAAATATGTTTAAAATCCGTTTTCAAATTTAGGATGTAACAAAACATCTTCGCAAGACTAAGTCCTGGGATGCCTTTTTGGCTTAATTATGTTTCTTGATTTTGTAGAGTTTATCCAAGACTATATATGGAGACAAATGGATCATGGATCATGGATTCTCTCAACACATTACCTGCAATCTTAACCTTCTATAAAATGTAAAAAATATTCAAGGAAGTTATGTGGCTTTTTCTGGAAATCAAGGCGTTATGATTACTAAAGAAGGAGATTTTTCAAATGGAAGTTTCACATTTAATTTAGTAAATTACTGTGATAAAGTAGATCACAACTTATTGAGTGCATCTCAGATTTGGGATAAAAAATACACCACTATATTCACTAAAAAGGAGTGTATAATCCTCAAACCGGGTCATATCATTCCTGGGGACATGGTTGTAATGAGATATCCCCGATCGAATGATATTTTTGTACTTAATATGAGTATTAACGAACCGTCTTCAAGTTCTGTGGAAAGTTGTTTTGCCTCTAAAGCAACTGAGAAAGACTCGATTCTGTGGTATAGGCAGATGAGACATATTCATTGTAGGTTCCCTGGACGGATCACACGAGATATCCCGATATAAACAGGTGCGGAATCCCTGTGTAGATCGTTACGGACGTAGAACACAAACACACGAACACACGAATACGATACGAACAATCACACGTTATATTAATAACTCAACACGTGATATAATCACAGTTACAGACTCTCGACCTCACGTCACTTGACTCATGAACAATAACTGACTTACACGAACTCCTTGAACTACAGTCCGTAACCTATATAAATACACGACAACTTCGCCTCAGGCGAAGTTGTCCATAACTTTGCTTGGTTAACAAGTTCGCCTAAGCGAACTTGTCAACAACTTCGCTTTAAACAAACAAATACATAAACAATATTACAGACTCGATTACAGACACTAGACATATGAACTACTGACATTTATGCACCAACAGACTCCCCCTTGGCAGTAGCTTCATATCTTGATCTTTCAGCTCTTGTCTCGTAATCCTGTAACTTCAAGCGTGCACTCCTTCTCTAACGCACACCGACACAACCCTTTGATATTTCCTTGCTTCATCCTTCCAAGCAGGAATATAAAAGATCTTTTTCTCGTTAAGCATCTTCAGATCAGCTTGCGATAAGTTAACAAGATGCATCGGATCGTAAACTCTAAGGATCTCTTGTTCATCCTCATCTTCCATCACTGCCTCCGCTGTCTCACAATCAACGAACCACCACTTTAGGTCTTTGAGCACATCCTTGGGCATAAGCTTCATCGGTACTTCTTTAAGGCACCGGATTGGTTTATACTTCATAACCATCCAAGGCTTTCCATCAGCTCTCAAACCTCTATCCTTGTCTTCAACAAGTTTCCCTTTCTGTGGTTTCAACAACTCAAACTTCTTTTCCTTTATGCTCTCTTTCCATACGATTTTCCCTATGACTCTAGCCATATTATCGTCACTTCGATTGATCAACCCCAATCTGGCTAAGTCTTTAACCTCATATTCAGGCAGTGTGTTTAACGATCTCAACATTCTTCTAAGGTACTGAACTCCATCATATCGTTTAATCACGAAGAGCCGCAACTGCTCATCATAAATCCAGCATATAATCCCTTTCTTTGCTTCAGCATAGCCCTTAATATTGTAACTCTTTTTGAACATGGTAGGGACTGCCAGTTTCTTCGTTTTGACGAACCAATGAGCGTATCCTTCCTTCCACCTCGGCTACTCTTCCCATTCAGTATCTTCAACTGCCGTCTGATCACCCATATCGGCCTTCTCAACCTCTGGAATGTCATGTTCGACATTTTCCTCTACTATCTCGCCTTCCTCAATCTCATTCTCAATCTCAATCTGCTCACCAATCTTCTCAATCACATCACTCGGCAGCACATCTTCATCAAACAATATATCATCGCTGAACATATCATCATCTAGTTCTTTCAACGCATCAATCACGTCATCATCACCACCAGCCGCGTCGGCAGACTCCCCCTCAGCTGTGGAAGTATCAAGAGCTTGAGAAGTTCTTGGCAGCTCACCACCTGCATCTTTCGATGCATTGGGATCATCGTCTCTGTCGTTTCTCTTCTTCGTCCTGAGCTCGTCGCCTTTACAGCTCATCTCCCCCTGAGATGCCAAGAACTCCTTCAAGGCATCTATAATTTTTCCATGCTCAACCAGGAGGGATGACTGTAGTTGATTTGCTTCTACTAGGCGTTGAATAGTCTTCGATTGCTCTGCCACGATCCGCTCTAGTGAAGCTATTCTCTCTGAGTCTGACATAGGCGTAGGCGAGACATCAGAAGCAGGTGTAACCGCAGGTGGTACCATACCTGATAACCCTGCAGTAGTGACGACCGTTGACTCTACAAATCGTGCAGCAACCACCGACTGAGTAAGCATTGGAGGTGGTAGAGACACAATCTCCGGAGTCGACATCTGGATAGTAGTGGTAGATGGAATGCCAGCAGATGATGTAGCCACCACGGGAACATCCGCAGCGCTTGTACTTGTAACCTGTACAGAAGTAGGAACGATAGACATACCAGACAGTGCGGCCGGAGCGAAACGTACCATCCTTGAAGTCTCTCCAGCTCCCATACCTGCACCTGTCCTTTCCCGTCTTGAACGTCGTATCAGCTTATGTATATCTTCTTCCTCTTCTGACTCATCATCATCCTCCGTTCTCTTTCTCTTCCCAAAAGTTCTCTCTCGAGACACCATCAACCGTCTCCCCGCATTCATGATCTCATCCAAATCTGAGTCAGCCATCGACGTTGCTGCTCTAGTAACACTCACACCCGAACCCTGTGCAGCAGAGACCTGCACCTCTTCCAGCGGATCAACCCGGTCCATATCAAAGTAATCTTGACCACCAAATACTTCATCAAGATCAATATTCTCCTCAGCCGTCACAACAGGCACAGCAGGGGCAGCTTGAGTTGCTCTTGCCTGTCGTGGTTGAGGATCTCTGAACTCGTCCCCACCAGCAGGAACATACTCTGGGTTGATTAAAAACCCAAACAGTGGAGTATGCCTTGGACGCCGCTCAGGCTTGCTCCTCGCACTCGAAGTGCGGCATTGAGCGAAGATACGCTTGCTCACAGATTCCACGTATCTTATTGGTCGTCGCTGAGGTAGATTCGGAGCCACATGGTTCAATATCATTTGGATGAAACGTGGATACATAATGAACCGCTCACGAGCCATCGCCCTCCTTTGTCTGTCAATCTCGTAAAAGACCATCTGACTAAAACTATAGCGTTTATTTTAAGTCAGTGCAGTCATTGCGGACTGCATGGTCGCACCCATACCGTCAGTGCCCGCCTTCCTTCCTGACATGCAAACTATCATGACGTGCATAAGGAAGCGCCACTGATCAAGTAGAAAACCCTTCAGTCTCTGTGTATCGCCTAATGGACCAGAATAGCCCATTCGAAGAAACGCTCCATCACGAAACGGAGCCACAAACTCAGTTGGGTCGTCCCTCATCTCTTCTCCAAACCGTAATGCCACCCGAATCTGTTCAGAATTGAACTGAACCTGTTGATTGTTTACAGTCGCTCGCATGACCGGGGGCTCAACACGACAATCGTATTCTACCGTCTGCCAAAAGTCTTCGATATTTGGTAAGGATATCGGCAGAGTCGTCGTGATAGCATGAAAAATCCTCGAGCGTATGAGGAAAGTAATAATCTCGCGGTAATCCTCAACGCCGCTCGCTTCCGGGTCAAGGGTGATGTACATATTGTGACCCGGGAAAAATTGCCTCTGATTGTCACCATCGTCTCCTCCTGCACCTCCAGCACCAGCTACTGCAGCCATATCTGCAACAAACGAACCAAGTTAGATAAACGTTAATGAATAACACAAGTTCGCTGGTTACCATAAGCGAAGTTGTGATAAACTCTGTATAGGCGAAGTTAAAGATGAGGCGAAGTTGGGAACAACTTCGCTTCAGCTTTAAGTTCGTCTAATTAATATTAAGTAAAAAATTATCCAGGCGAAGTTAATGGTAACTTCGCCTCATCACAACATCGCCTCAGGCGAAGTTGAGCCTCAGGCGAAGTTACGGATAACTTCGCCGAAACCCTAAGTTCGCCTGAACTGAAACGGCGACAGTGAGATTTGAATCAAACATCGGAAAATTTGGGATTTTGGTTAAGTTTGAAGATCAAGGACCCCGAAAAACATGGTTTAGGGTCTATCTTGATGATCAAATCGTTCATGAACACGTAACAACAGGTTTTGAAAATCCGGGTTCAAAATCCGATGGTCCGAGGTTTCGAAACAGTTCGAAACGACCACTGTTTAGCATGAATGAACATGGAGTGTATGATAAATCGACATCTCGAACCTTGAATCGTGAGGAAATCTGAGAAAAATAACTAAGAATCGAATTGAAGCAATAAGTTCGCCGGAGGCTGTATATGTTCGCCGGATATATCTGATAAGTTCGCTGTTTGAAAATAATGAAAATGTTTGACCTTTGAACATCCTTATATAGGGGCGGAGTTATACAGGCGAAGTTACGGATAACTTCGCCTAGGCGAAGTTATTCACAACTTCGCCTGTTTAACAACATCGCCTATATTTACAAAATCAAACCTTATCATTTGAACATTTTTCAATTAACTCTTTAAAACTTCCCTTTAAGAAATAAATGACATGATCAATTCTAAGTAACCAGTTAAAAAATCAGAAAACTATCTAAGTACAAAAACTTTAAAAATTTAAAGTATAAGGGATCAAATTTCAGTCTAGTTAGGGACTACCACGTTTTAGAAAGGATCCGAACAGGAATCATACTAACTACGTGACTGTCACATAGATCCGTGTTTAGCTGTATTATGACATATAGAGACAGGTTGTAAGCAGGTAAATAACTTAAGATGGTTTTCATAGTTTCTGTGATACGAGTTAGGTTCAATTAAGCCTCAAAATTTAAGTGGGCAACAACTCAGAAATATTGATGCCTCCTATCTATCCTCAAAGCGTATTTGGCTTTCCCAAGTCACCCCGAATTGACCTCGACCCATAGTGTCTGATTAAGTTGTAAGTACTCTTCATTTGGTTCCCGTTCTTCTTCTTACTCTAAGATTGAGAAGTCTTGACACTTTCATCTCTAGAATGTTCCAATACTCAAATTTTTTTTTTTTTTTTTTTATGATAAACTTTATATAGACTTCAGAGTAGTAAATAACTGCAAGTCCCGAATCTGGATCACTGCAGTTTCTTGAAACGCTATCTTCACGGGAATCAGAACACTTACGGGCTCGTGTATGACTGGGTAATCGCTTTTCTGCCTATCATTCGGAAAGATATATATGAAGATATGCAAAACTCTTAAGGAGTTTCCACGTAAAATCAAGTAGATTTAGTTTGTATCACGTCTACTTTTACGCACCATAAAAAGTTACCATGACATACAATGACTGTCCTAAAGCCTTTTAAGCCTAATAACTTCACTAGTTAAGCACACAGAATTAGTATATCTATCATTTTCCATGGTTGGATCAATTTTCTGTTAAACATAGCTAACGAACTTCTTACGAAGTAACAGACTTGAAAAATAATTTCATTTCCCCGAAAAATTTTGAATTCTATCGCCCCGATCGATTCAAAGTCTTCAGGTAAACGGCTATCCCGAAGATCCAATGGATCAGCTGGACCGACCACATACTAGTATGTGTCCTTCTAACTAATTATGATCGACTAATTTTCAGCGAAAGAATAAAAACTCATCATAACCGCCCCGGTCACTTTCAGTCATCTGGTTAATGGCTATCCTCATATTCTATAAGGACCAAACATATCCTAAGACATGTCCTTCAAACTAAGGTAACCGACATAATTTTAAGCGATTAGTGACGTTTTTTTTTTTTTTTTTTTTTATTTAAATACAAGAAAAGCATGGTTACTCGGGATTGATCATCCCATTCAGTTCAATAAGGTTTTGAAATCTGGATTTGTCAAACGCTTTAGTATATAAATCAGCGAAATTATCAAGCGTATCCACCTTTTCAAGCACAATCAATTTCATCTCAGCACAATCCCGTATAAAATGATGACGTATGTCAATATGTTTAGTTTTACTATGTTTCACGGGATTGTTAGTTACTGAGATAGCAGCTGTGTTATCAATGCAAATAGGAGTAAGTAAGAAATTCAGACCATAGTCGCGCAACTGTTGTTGAATCCAAAGAACCTGAGAGCAGCAGTTGGATGCTGCCATGTATTCTGCCTCACAGGTTGAAATTGCGACTGAAGTCTGCTTCTTGCATTGCCACGACACCAATCTGCCACCAAGAAACTGACATCCTCCAGTTGTTGACTTCCGACTCTGATTGCACCCTCCATAATCAGAATCTGTGTAAGCGACCAGCTCCAAGTCTCCTCCTCTCGGGTACCACAACCCCAGCTTCGGCTTGCCCTTGAGATACCGCAGTATCCTCTTTGCACCTTTCAAATGAGATTCTTTTGGATTTGCCTGAAATCGTGCACAAAGACAAACAGCAAACATTATATCAGGCCTAGATGCAGTTAAGTACATTAAAGAACCTATTATTGCCCGATATTGAGTTGGGTCCACATCTGCATCACCGTCTAATTCAGCACCCAATTTGTGATTGACGCAGATTGGAGTATCATATGGAGAACTGTCCTCCATCTTGAAGCGCTTGAGCACATCATGAACATACTTCGTCTGATGAATGAACATCCCGTCCTTCTTCTGATCAACCTGCAATCCTAGAAAGAAAGTTAGTTCACCCATAGCACTCATTTCAAACCTTTTCTTCATGACGGCTTCAAACTCCTGACACATGGAGACTTTTGACGCAGCAAATATAATGTCATCCACGTAGACTTGTACCAGCAGGAAGTCGCTTCCATCTCTTTTGAAGAACAACGTGCTATCAATTTTCCCTCTTTCAAAACCATTCTCGAGCAAGTAATCCGATAAAGTTGAATACCAGGCACGAGGTGCCTGATGTAATCCATACAACGCCTTGCTCAATTTGTACACGTGATCTGGAAAGTCTGGGTCAGGAAAACCCGGAGGTTGCTCAACATACACAACCTCATCAACTTTCCCATTCAAAAATGCACTCTTCACATCTAGCTGAAACACCTTCATCTTTTCATAAGCAGCAAACGCCAAAAACAATCTTATGGCTTCCAACCTGGCGACAGGAGCGAACACTTCGTTATAATCAATCCCCTCTTGTTGATTAAAACCTTTAACGACTAGCCTCGCCTTGTTTCTTATAATAATCCCCTTATCATCTCTCTTGCACTTAAACACCCATTTTGTGCCTATCGCATGCACATTCTTTGGTTTTTCAACCAAAGTCCAAACTTCCATCTTCTCGAATTGAGCCAACTCTTCTTGCATGGCTTCGACCCACGAGCTGTCCTTTAAAGCCATTTGATAATTCTTCGGTTCAATCTGGCTTATAAAGCAGGTGTACAGGCATTCATTGATTATTCCTGTCTCCTTAATACTTGTATAAACACAGGTGTGCTCATTCAAGCTACTTCTAGTTTGTACACCGGATGACACATCACCAATCACATTCTCCAAAGGGTGATCTTTATGAATTCACGTGGTCGGAACAGAACCGACATGCAAATTGTCTTCCAAGTTAGAAGAGAGCTCGTCAATGGTTTTTTCATGCTGAGAGTGAAATGGATTGAAAAATTCTTCTTCAGTCGAGGCAGCAGGGGTATCGATAGTATTTGATGAGGAAGGTTGACATTTATCAATCAGCTGTCTTTGCAATAGATTTTCTTCCTCATCAAGGATCATCTTCGTTGCAACTCTCTCTTCTTCTTCAGCAGTATCCAAAAACGGTACGTTAAAAGACTTGAAGAGTTTAACATAGTCGAAAAACTCAGCAGGTCCGTTGCTTGGTTTTGGCGGTTGGTAACTTGTGATGTCGGTGTTACACACCACCTCAACCTTGCTGGTCGATGTATTGAAGACACGTCTGTTAGGAGTCCCAACAACATAACCGACTAAGATTCCTTCATCGGCTACTTCACCAAATTTAGAATTTGTCTTCAAAATCGAACAAGGGGACCCGAATGGTTCAAGACCACTCAAATTGGGCTTTCTCCCATGCATAAGCTCGTAACACGTTTTATTTAGCCTCTTAACCGTTAAGACTCTGTTCAGGACATAACAGGCTGTAGCAACAGCTTCAGCCCAGAACACCACAGGAAGCTTTGAATCAGCCAGCATAGTTCTGGCTCCTTCAATTAACGTTCGATTCTTCCTTTCAGCCACTCCATTCTGTTGCGGTGTATACGGAGCGCTGTATTGGTGTTCAATCCCTCTCTGAAGGCAGAAGATCTCCATCTCAAAATTCTTGAACTCCGTTCCATTGTCACTCCTGATGAACTTAACTGTTTTACCCATGACGTTCTCAACTTTGGTAATCAAATTCTTCACCATTTGAGCCGTCTCATCTTTCGATTTCAGAAAATATACCCACGAATATCGCGAGTAGTCATCAGTGATCACCAAGCAGTAAGAAGTACCTCCTAGACTTTTTGCATTCACGGGACCGAAGAGATCCATGTGAAGCAGTTCTAGAGTACTGGCAATAGAGTTGACCTTCTTGGTGAGATGGGATTTCTTGTGTTGCTTTCCCTTCTTGCATGCTATACATTTGTCTTCAAAGTTAAAACTTTTCAAGGGAACGCCCATCACAAGTCCATTCCTGACAATGTGGTTCATCTTCCGAAGATGAATGTGCCCCATCCTTCTGTGCCACAGTTCGGATTCCGATTCGCTTGCTTTCGTCATTAAACATGATTCTTCCGTGGCCATTTCAGTAGACCTCATATCCATCACATAAGTATTTGTATCACGTGGAGCTTTCATCGCTATCCACTCGTCTGGTATCTGAAAACCAGGCTTCAACACGATCGCCTCATTCTTCGTGAAATGAACAGTGTACTCCTTATCACAAATCTGCGACACGCTCAGCAGATTGTGCTTCAACTCTTCTACAAAGTTCACATTCTCAAGAGTCATTTTTCCATTGGACACCGTTCCTCTTCCAGTAATTTTGCCTCCACTTTCACCGGCAAAGCTAACTCTCGCTCCTTGAACAGGTTTTAAGTCGTGCAACAAGTATTTGTTACCCGTCATGTGCCGGGAACAGCCGCTATCTACAATCCAAAGACTGTGGGTAGCCCTGTTCAACTGTTCCTGCACAATAAAGCAAAAGATTAGAATTTTGGGACCCAAGACCAATTGGTCTTGGATCTATACATTCCGTACTTCGGCTTTCCAAAGTTAGCATCTTGATAATTCCTGTCAGTCCTATTAGGAAATCTCCTTGGAAATTGAGTGAGAGGCCTTCCAAACCTATGTGTATTGAAAGTATTATATCTTGCGGTTTGGTTATTAGCATTGTTAAACTGAGGTTTGTTTCTGTGAAAACCTGAATTAGTTACATTTCGGAACTTTGAAGGGTTTTCATTTTTAGCAGTATTAAAATTACCATTAGGCTTATGCTCAGTTTTAATAGGCCTCACACCTCTGAATTTCGGCGTCAGAGGTCAATCTGCAACAAGATGTCCTAACTTATTACACCTAAAACAACACCTATGCTCCATTTTCTTTTCAAAGGTTGTTTTGGATGTCAAGGCTGTGTTACCGGCCGTTCGTCTCACATAAGGTGGGACGTACGGGTTGAGTGGAGTACTCTTTTTATAAGTTTTATCTTTTTCTACACCAGTGGGTAACACTACCTTCTCTTTTGTCTTACCCGATTCGGACAACTTATCCGAATCTGATGAGACTGGACTCGTAACAGAAATTTTCACACTTGAAACAGGCGAACTCGTTTCGCCACTACTAACACTTGGTTCTTTACTCGTAACCTTGATTGGAACTGTCTGAGGAACTTCAAAATCAACAGATTTCTGAACACTAGGGTTAAAAGTGTAATTGTGGTTATAAGGTGGTGGAACCTCGTGATAACCAATTCCTCCCCTTTTCTCAAAGGAATCTTGACCACTAACAAGGTGATCAAGAATAGCTGAGGAATTTCTGAACTGCTCAAGTTTTCGGTTCAGTTCCACCACTTTCACCTGGTGGTCAGCAATCTGCTTTTCTCGTTCAGCAATCAGTTTAGTCTTTTCTTCTAAAACCTCATAACTTAGATCAATTACTTCAATTTTTTCAGCAAGTTTTGTTTTTAAGCTTTTAACATCTTTTTCACACGCTTTTATTTTAACTTTGTAACTGTTTTCTCTTGCTTTCATAAAGTGATGATCTTCTTTAAGAGTTTTAAATTCAGCATCTAAACGAACATACTGATCAGTTATGGTAGCAAGTTGCTCAGACAAATTCTCACATTTAGTACAAATAGGTTTAGAACTTACCTCGGAGAGTTGATCCTTGTTATCTGCCATGAAAGCTTTTTCCTTACCAGTAGCTTTCTCTTCTCCGGTAATCTTCTCACATTCTTCATTCTCAACCTTAGCCATATTTGCCTGCTCAAAAGTTTCATCCGAATGCAGGTTCCAGTTGTATTCACCTGCTTCTCTAGACATCATGGCACTTAAATCTTTACTACTCCCATTGTACTGTGCAGACCTGCCTTGACCACGTTCAACTCTCTCGTTTCTGCACTCTTTAGCAAAGTGGCCGTTTTGTTGACAATTATAGCACCTCACCTTAGTCTTGTCGAACCCAGGCCTGCCACCAACAAACTTTCTCCCTGTCTTCCTCATAAACCTCTTCACCCTCCTCACAATCATGGCCATTTGCCATTGTAGATCCATCTCTTCCATATCATCAGCATCTATTTGGTCATAGTCTTCATCCAGCATCGCTGGATCAACAACCTTCCCTTGGATATAGTTCTCATATGAAGCAATAAACGAAGCATAGAGGCCAAACTGCTCTTTAGCAGATTTGACGCTCATTGGCATCTTAGAGTAGTTATTGCTTGAAGAACTTGAAGAGCCACTACTCTGGCTTGCTGTCTGTTTAGTACCACTTGATCCACTACTCTGGCTTGCTCTGATACCAATTGTAGGTTCCCTGGACGGATCACACGAGATATCCCGATATACACAGGTGCGGAATCCCTGTGTAGATCGTTACGGACGTAGAACACAAACACACGAACACACGAATACGATACGAACAATCATACGTTATATTAATAACTCAACACGTGATATAATCACAGTTACAGACTCTCGACCTCACGTCACTTGACTCACGAACAATAACTGACTTACACGAACTCCTTGAACTACAGTCCGTAACCTATATAAATACACGACAACTTCGCCTCAGGCGAAGTTGTCCATAACTTCGCTTGTCAACAACTTCGCTTAAGCGAACTTGTCAACAACTTCGCTGGTTAACAAGTTCGCCTAAGCGAACTTGTCAATAACTTCGCTTTAAACAAACAAATACATAAACAATATTACAGACTCGATTACAGACACTAGACATATGAACTACTGACATTTATGCACCAACATTCATGTCCAAAAGATGAATCATTTAATGGCTAATGATTTGGTGGACGGTGTTTCACTAAATCATTTCAAATTGACCGATCACTGTGTTACAAGCAAGAAAGGCAAATAGAGCAAGAAGTCTCACCTAACAAAGTTATTTAACTTTATTGATACTCCACGAAACGACTTCAAATGGATTTGTTTGGTCTATCGAATCATGCGAGTATTGCTGAGGATTGGTATTGTTTAGTCATGACTGATTACTATTATAGGTACTCGTTGGTTTTATTTATGAGTTCGGAAGATCAGACACCGGTTCATGTGCAAAAGTGTATCATCAAGATCGAATCATTTTACAAATATAAAGTGAGATGAATTTGAAGTGATCATGGTACGGAGTTTAAAAACAGTGTCTTCGAATTTTTTGTATTCAAAAAGTTATTGATCAAGAATATAGTTCTCCATATGTACCACAGCAGAACGGTGTTACTAAGAGGAAGAACAAAACAATGAATGAAGCTGCAAGAACGATGCTAGCAAATTTAAAGCTTCCTGTTCAATTTTGGAACAAAGCTGTGAATGCTGCTTGTTATATGCTCAATCGTGTTCTAATGGTTAAGAAGCTTCAAAAGAAAAGTTATGAGCTTCTCAACAACCGTAAACCTAATTTAAAGTTTCTCGAACCATTCAGGTGTACTTATATGATGTTGAAACGTGATGCGGGTGAATTCGATGAGAAGACTATTGAAGGTTATTTTCTGGGCTATGTGTCGCCTAAGAAACAAGTCTTTAACTTTCTTTGGGTTGTGTAGAGGAATGGTACCAAGTAGCTTGTCAAAGCTACACTACACCACCTGCTGGCAAGGGGCCTAATTGGATGCTTGACTATGAGGAACTATTTAAGTCTTTTACTCCATCGGTTGAAGTACCTAGTAAAGATTTGGTTCGTGCCTACTTGGAAGAACAAATGTATTTTATACCAAGATCTTCTATTTATGATGCTACTGGGGTACAAGATGATCCTCATTTTGAGGATACTTTTTCTACTCCATTTGTTGAAAATCCTGAAGTTTATGAGGTACTTGCTGGGGAATCGTCTCATACCGTGGATGATATAGCAGCTGAAGAATATCTTACTAATCTAAGTGATAATGTTGTTCTTTAAAATCCAATGCTTCGGATTAACACGTATCGTGTTCAAGTTAGCATCATTGGCGATCTTGATGTAGACGTTCGTACGCGACATCAAATTGCTAATGGAAGTGATGATAATGTATTATATGCGTATGTTGCTATGCATAGTTCAAGGTTCATGAGTATCGCCCGATACACTTGTTTCTTATCTCAAGTTGAGCCGACAAGTGTCCCAATGGCACTTCAAGATTCTTCATGGGCTGAAGCAATGCAAGAGGAGTTGTGACAGGGTGTATGGGATCTCATTGATAAGCCTGAACGGATTAAGAAACCTATCCCGACAAAGTGGGAATTTAAATGTAAGAAAGATGATCGTGGGGTCATTGTGAAAAACAAAGCATGATTAGTTGTGCAAGGTTTTCATCAGTAATAAAGCATCGATTACACTGAAGTATATGCTCCTGTTGCACGTTTGAAGGCTATACGTATATTTCTTGACTATGTTGCCTTTAAGAATATAAAAGTATATCAAATGGACGTTAAGACTGAGTTTCTTAACTGGGGACTTCATGAAGAGGTGTTTATGAAGAATCTTTTTGGTTTTCAAGATCCAGATTATCCAAACCGTGTTTCCCATTTAAACAAGTCTCTATATGGTCTACACCAAGCCCCAAAGAGCTTGGTACAACACATTTGCTGACCATCTTACTGATAGTGGCTTCAATCTAGGAACTGTGGATTTTAATCTCTTTCACAAGATAGTTGGAGAAGACCTGCACCTTGTCTAGATTTATTTCAATGACATTATATTTGGCTCAAATAACGACAAATTATGAAAGAACTTCGAGAGGTCGATGCAAATCAAGTTCGAGATAAGCTCGATGGGGGAAATGAATTTCTTTTTAGGATTGCAGGTTCAATAGTCTGAAAATTAAATATTTTTTCATCAGACGAAGTATGAAAACGATGTCTTGAGCCGATTCAATATAAATGCCGGAAAAGTCCGTTCTACTCCTCTTCCCATGGGTCACAATTTGTCACCAGACGAATTGGAAGATACCGTTGATCAGACCCTTTAACGAACTATGATTGGTTCTTTAATGTGCTTAACTACATCATTTCCTTATATAATGTTTGTTGTTTGTTTATGTGATAGGTAATAAGCGAGTCCCCTAGTGACTCATCTGGCGACTATGAAGCGTTTTTTCCATTGTCTAAGTGGTAATCCTTACATCGGGTTATGGTATCCCGTGGATGATAGTTTCTATCTTACTGTTTTTTCATAATCTGATTATGGAGGATGCAAGATCAACTTTAAGTCTACAACAGCGGGTTATCATTTTTTATGAAAGCAGCTAGTTAACTGGCAAAGTAAGAAGCACACAACGGTCTCCACTTCAACCGCTGAAGACAAATACGAGGCAGCCTCGAGTTGCTGTTCACAAGTTTTATGGATCCAACAACACTTGCGGGATTACAGTTTGAAGTTTCTTACTACTCTCATTTTTATTGATAACTCTGCTGCCATATGCAAAACGAAAAACCCCATGCACCACTTTGAAATGAAACATATTGATATTCGTTATCATTTTATCCGTGACTACTATGAAAAGAAACTAACTAACATAGAAAAGGTGCACACGGATTGCCAAAAGACAGACCTTTTTATCAAAACATATAAAACAAGATTTAAATTATTGCTTGGTTTAACTGGTTTAAGATCTCTTGCTGATATCCGTAAGCTCGGGTAATCATTTTATGTTTTTTTTGTACAGATTTTTGTTTGTTATTTTTCTTTCTTTACATATTTAGGTGTTTAGGAGGAGAAAATGGGAAAATACTAAAATATTTTGCTTTCAATTTGTACAAATAAAATCCAAAAACATTCATATTTCAAAAAAATCAAAAAAACATTAAAAAAAATTACGCTCGTCAAATGAGTTTTGAAGAAAAAAGAAAAATTGATAGTACACTGATTATTTATATCCTAAACTTATGTAAAAAAATAGGCATAAAAGACTGTGTGCTTAATTGCATTGGTGCATTGATAGGTCTTGAACAAACAATTAGGGTAAAGTATGTCATATAAACATAAAATTTCCAAATTGAAAGAGGTGTTAGTCTCTTCCAAAAGTCTTGGCAATGAAGGCAGAAATGTAATACTTGTCATACTCAAGCCTTATGTCTGTTTGATCACCAAAAATCAAAAATTTCAAAGTAAAAGCGTCTAGTTAATGGTTAACACTTCAAAGGTGTATGGTCTTATAGCCTCAAATCTTGTATTGATGGGATGCGTCAAGTTTCTGGACACCATCAGTCTTTCTTTATGTGGTTTATCATATGGGTATTCATAAAAATGAAAATTACAAATGATTTAAGAGCGAACCCTTATAAGAGAATAAATTTGATCACTATTGTACTTCGTACAAATTCATTACTGAATTGATAAAACACGATGTTAGACATACATTATTCCTCCCTTGTGTGTGTCTTAATACCAATAAAAAAGGACCCCAGGGGATACAATGTCTGCAAGCCATACATATGAACTCGTGCATACTCATTCATAGTAAACGAAAGTTGGTGTATTGCTTGATAACGGGGGTATACCTTGCAGTGGGGATTATTTGCAAATATTGCTAACTACAATAAATCATATATTTTGATCTACATGCTTAATAGTTTAAATCAAGTTGGGGTGATATGATAAAAATCAAATTAAGCCTGAACTGAGATTAGAGGTTAATAGTTTCTAATATCTTGTGCTTTAATTGAAATTTAAACATATCACATATATATTTGAAAACTTTGTTTTAAGATTTAAGTGGACAACAATATCAATATCAAAACTGTTATGGAGGATTTCTTGATCAATATGATTCCCTGCTCAACTCACAAAAAATATGTACTACTTTCATATATTATATTTTATATTGTTCTAGTTTTAATTTTGATTTTTTTTAATTCAAAAACATTAAAAAAAAATTGTTTATGTTTTATTTTCGATTTTCGAGCAATGTGGATAAGAATGTGAAAAGAAAAGACAAACAGAGTTTCCCAAGATTTTAAATTTTGTGTTATTAAATGTAAAACACATTAAAGTATGGCTTTTACCTTTGGGGTAAATTTTTAATGTATTGGTTATCAAAACATGTGTTTTGATAGTTATTTTTATTTGGTTATCAAAACTGTTGTAGCAAATGGAAACTCTTTCGTTAAATGTAAATGATGAATGTTGATCATTCGCTGTGTTCTTGATAACGAATGGAGCATATTCCTTATTGAGACATTCACTTCCACTGATCTAATACCGAATGACATCAATCATTGTTTTTAGATAACGAATGGCTAACGAATAGATGGATATTCGTTAGGTGATAAAGTATGAAGTTGATTCGTTAAGTGTTTTTAATGAATGGACTAACGAATGGATGTTCATTCGTTAGTTTAAAATGTATAAGCTCATTTGTGAACACTGTATCGTATAAAAGCTTAAATTGAACGAAACGACCTCAACGTTTAGATCTGCAAACCTTGAAAAGAGAGGAATACATAGAGACACCATGCCCAATTTTTCTAAAAATCCAAAAATCACTAAAATTTATTTTGATTGATTGAACTTTGATATTAAGGTATTTACGAGTTCAACAATATAAGATTCATCGATTTTGAACAACAATTGATAGGTTAATTAGGGCAAGAACTGACCAGATCTTAGTTAAGCCTAACTAATGATATAAACATTAACATTTAATCAATTAGTTGATTAGGTTTGTTTAAGGATGATAATCCGATCAAAATGATATCGGTTTTAGGTCTAAACGTGTTGATTTAAGCTAAATTGATTTCAAATTCTATGTTTGACTATCAAGTGTTCATTCTGATTTTAACTTTGACAAACTGGAGTCAAATTTCCTATTCGTCTATTTACAGTCGTTACATATTACCAATGGGAGTCCCATTCGTATAGATTTATAACGAATGATAGTATTCGTGTACTTCTATAATGAATAAGATCATTCATATAGATCTATAACGAAAGGGGTCATTCTTAATATCTTCTTTACAAATGGGTCCGTTCGTTACTCTTAACGAATGAGATCATTCGTTAAATGATATAGCTAAAAATGGAGTCATTTATTACTTAAAATATATAACGAATGGATAGCGAATGAAAATTGTATTTTTAAAAAGGTTGTATAATTTCACCAAGTGTTTAGTGAAATATTTTGAATTTAGTGTATTTTGATTAAGTTTCTAATGCTCAGTTTTATAGATAGGTTGACGAACAACATATATGTAACACCCAGCTAGTTTAAGCCTAATCCGCCACTAATGTAACCGTACTTACGTAAATAAAAAAAATATAAAAAAGAAAGTGAAATAATTTTAGTCTAAAGACTCCAGAAATATAAAATATTAATGTCATGGAGTTTAAAAAGTTCAAATTTATCGCGTAGCGAACACTACGTGAAATGACCGTTGGTAACAATTTAAAAACTGAAAGAAGTCCAAACATGTCAGGAACAACTTGAAGAATTACAATTTTTTTTGAGAATTTATAATAATATATAAAGTTAATTTTAGAAGATTTGAATTAGTAAAATTTAGAAAATAAGCGAACAAAAGCCAGTGTAGGACACCGTATGAGCCCGGAATCAACTATTTCCAAATATTAGTTTTTTAGTCTTGTATTATTTGGAATTCAATATCAGATCAAACCTGACCAAAATTATTAGAAACGGGATTCTTTTGATTAGCTAAAGTTCGTTAGACGTCAAAACGGAAACTTAAGACATTGTTTAATACCCACACTTTGTCACAAAATATCTTCATTCACCCACCCCGTAGCCATCCACCTCACCTCCCCACCTCCATTTCCTCCAATAACAAACTAACAAGGAAGATTCTTAAATGATTATGATCTACTTGTAGACTAATGTGTTGTAATTCACCAACACAATCCATCTATCTAATCTATTCACCACATCACCAACCTACCCCTCTTCTTCCTTCCATATAACCCACGGAACCACCACCATCCCCATTCACCACTACCGTCTTAAATTATAACCATAATTGTTCAAGAACACATGCACAATAATTGGAGATTAAGCTTATAGGAAGCAACAATCAAGCTAGGAAGCTAGGAAAACACCCACACAGAATATCTTTCTTTTCATCATCTCCTTAGTTTTCTTCAAAATCTAAGGTAAGATGCATAGTTAATTTTTGATTAATCAAGTATGATTAAGTAATATTTCACACAAATTGGTTAGAATCAACCTTAGAAACAAAAGAAATATTGAATACACTCATTCTAATAAGCTTGTTTGTATTTTTGAAATGGATTATGACACTTGGATTTGATAATAATCTTACTTGATTTGAAGACTTAGGAAGTACATATATTGTTTTGATAAGTGGGTTTTAATGTTCAAATGGATTTTTATTAAACCAAAGATCAAAATAGTTGTTTGATGTAGTCATACAATGAAAAATAAATAATTGACAATAGTTGATTTCCTAGAATCAAAATGGAATTAGATGAAGATTGATAAGAGATTGTTCATAGGTTGAATTTGCAATGTAAGGATTTAATTGAATAATTGGATGAATTGATGATTATTAATGGTTAATGAAACTTAAAATTGATATTGATTATAGGATACATGCTAGAAATTTCATAACTTGTTAGTTCTAAAACAATATTCAAATATTAGATTGTTGAGAATTGTTAATTACTAACAAAGGAAACTTTTTGAATTGGTGCATATTGTTTAATAGATTGATTTGATTATTGAACACATGAATATATGAATGATTAATGACTTATGATCATAATTGTATTAGTAAATATTATTGTGAAATCATTGAGTTGATAAGAAAATCATTAAGTTGTTACTTGCTAAGAATATAAATTTTTGTTAGTTAATAAATGGAGAATTTAAGACCAAGTTGAATGATGAATTGTGTGGAATCTTTGTCAAACTAGATGAATGTGATAAACAAGAATCATACATGATCATATTTGAAAGTTTGAATTGAATGAAAGTTGTGAATATAACCAAGTTTCTAATTATGGAAACTTTATTATTTGAAGTGTTAAGAATGCTATTGTTTAGATGATCATGTTAGGATAAAATAGGACCATGTTATAAGTTGTTATGATCTGGAAAATTTTACACATAAACACCATATTAACATTATAGAAATAACATGATCATGTGTTGATAGAAATTTGAAGTTAAGGCTTGAGCATATTTAGTTGAGAAATTGGTTTAGTGTGCATACTTGGTGCTATATGATCAAACCTGAAAGTTTTGGTGAGTTATTTGTTATTATGTGTATATTTGTCGTATAAAATGATTTTTTTTTATATTATGACTTAAATAGCTTGTCGGTAACATGAGTTTTCGGAACTGTTTTAAACCAACTCCTAAAGTCATAAAATTATTATATTTAACCTAAGTTGAAGTATAAGAAAAGGGTCAAGATAGCAAAGTTTGAACCTACACGTTTCGTGTCACGAAGACCGACACGAAAACGTTAGAATTGACGTTTTTAAGAAGACGAAAACAAAAATCAAAGAAAACGTATCATCCTAATTGAAAAACTAAAACTTGATCAAAATCATATAAAAATTGTTTTTAATAATTTAAACCTCCAAGTTTTCACGAAAAGATACCCGGTTCGTTTTTAAATACAATGTTAGGTGTCAGGGCGGGCCTATAAAAGGAATATTTTAGGGCACGCCTATGACACACCTGAAACAACGAACCAGAGCGAATATCGTGATTTTACGGCTGACTCCCTCCTGTACGGAAAGCTGCCATTGATCCTAATATTCCACCTTTATGCCCTAATCAATTGTCATTGTATCTTTTATAATATTAATTGAAATCTATTGAGTTATTTTGTGTGTTTGTTACTTTAGTGTCCGTTGTGCAACATCTAGAATATTATTGATTCCACCTTTAGTATTCTATTGTTCTTTTAGAAAACAGTAGGTTGTAACCTTCTTGTCGACCCTTAGGTGTGGGTAACGACATTGAGTGTGTGATCTATAGAGTGAGCTATATACGGGACCAACAAGTGGTATCGGAGCTTGTTGTTACTGTTTTTGTGAAGAATCGTTGCTGAATATTGCTGATTTTGACGATGAAGAATGACGACGACTGTTACATTGGTTTTTGACATCAGTTGCCCTGTTTTTCATTTTTCACAGATCTACAATATTGTTGAGGTTTAAAAGTGTTTTCTTACTCAGATCTTGTCACACCCCGGCTAGGTAATTGTGGAAGCGTAATATGGGAATTTAATAGATAACTCTGGTATCAACCACATTGTTTATAAAGAAATTCAACAAACTAACTTACATCATATTACATTGGTTGGTATTAAGTTTACAAACTAGGTGAAAACACATAACTAGTTCTGGGGCTTCTTATTCATTACTATGTACTTGCATCTATTTACAGCGATTCAACGTCAGTTTTAACACCGAGTGCGTAAGCAATTCTGTTGGGTATTGTATTTTAGACCGACGCATCGAATCGTTACTCGTTTATAATAAGAATATAAAGAAAGACAACAAGATATTATAACGAGTAATTGAAGCATTTGATAGGTGAAATATTATATTATATTTTATTCCTTTGTTCTTATCCAAGTGGCGGTAGAGTGAAGACCAAGACACAAGACTAGTATAAATAGAGAGTTTGAGAGTTTTCCCCCAGGGAAGAGCTCTCCCAGGGTGGCCGTTTCTTTATGATTATGTATTTATAAACGTGTGTATCAGGGTTATTGATGAAAATCATTCGGTTAATGAAATCATACTTCTACATCTATCGTTTGTGTTTTGATTACAATTGTTCATCATATTATTGATTGTTAATCAAATCGAACTCTCCACATCCGTTCATTATTATCGTTCAAGAGAGAATACTTGTTATGATTCGATCCTAACCCGGATCCGAGCTTCACCGTTAATACCGATTATTCACGCTTCCGCACCGGGTCTTGGTTCCCACAATTGGTATCAGATCACGGGTTACCGAATCGTTCAGACTGACCGCTGAATAGATTCAATTCTCTCTTGAATCCGCCATGGACGTTAAACTTGAAGTTTGTTAAAAATTTTGTGGGTTTTTGCATGGATTTGGATGAACGTTGATGATTGAAGGACTATAGATGTGGATTGATGTTTGGGTCGATGATTAGTTCGGAGATCCAACATCAATTTCATGTTTATGTATTTGGTTTCGTCCAAATCTATTGATTTCGGTTCGTTTTTGTTCAAACTCGTTTTTGTTTGATGATTTGAATCTGAATGTTTGGTGAAAGTGATGAGATATTGTTGATAGACTGATGTTTGTGAGATGATTTTATGAGATTTTAATGCTCAATTTCAGTTTATTAGCGTATAATTTCAGATTTGAGAAATTAGGGTTCATATGTTCAATTTGGGGGAAAATGGTTACGATGTGTTCAAGCTGATGGTATGCTAACATGACAAGGCAATTCACGTATTTAGGGATCGACTAGTTAGAATTGCTGATGTGATTAAGATTTGAGAGTAATTGAGTGTTAGCGAACAGATTTTTGCTGATACGTTATTTGTTATCAGATTCATTGTTGCTGATATTTCCAAACAGTTATAACAATTTGTAGCTGATACAAGATGAATGTTGTTGATAATGTAGGTTCTACATGAGCAGGTTTTATTAACGAGCAGTTAGTTTTATTTTGGGACTGAATTGGTATTATGAATACTTAGCTGCTGCAGATAATTTGAATGCTGACGATGTTGTTGGTGTTCGGTTGAAATATGCTGATTATTTTGAACGAGTACATGCTGAAATGATAAGGGCAGTTTTGGTATTTTAGTTGCTGACTTTTCTGGTTCAGTGTTGCAACAGATAAATGATGAAGTACAATCATCTGAGCAAAATGGTGGTACCTTGGATACGGACAGCACTTGATAGCCAACAAGATTTTGAATCAGTTTCGACTACTGAAGGCTGTATGGCTCAAGAATCTGAAGCTGATATCACCATTTTGGCTGAACCAGCTGAATTGATTGCTAGAAACATGGACCTTGTAGCCATTCCAAAAGTTCACAATGGGGATTCAAACAAGGACCGATACCCTGCTGTTGCATAATTTTCAGGGGCATTTTTGTATTTTTGCAGTATGATAGAGCTGCGGCATGGGGATTTTTTGGGTAGATATTACTGCTGCGTGCGACTGATGATATGCGGGTAACGGGCCAAAACACTTAAGATTTCGAGTACTTGCTGCTGATCCAAAATTGATACAAGTGTTGCCTCTCTAATTAAAGTTGAAGAAGTGTATTACTGCTGATGTCATCATTCTCGAACAGTTTTTACAAACCGTTTCCTGCTGATATGCATACTCTGAAACAAATTCTTGACTAGTTCACCAATTGGTCTATACACGAAAAGTTACGAGCTGCAGCAAAAAGCGCAATTTGTTAATTTTGTAGCTGACACACGTTATACGACTGACGGTGCAAGCTGTCAATGAAGGTTGTTTAGGGGTATTTCAGACTATTTGCAGCTAGTATAATAAGCATTTTGAGGTGTTACCAAAGAGATAAAGTGCTGAAGCCCTCAATTAGTTGTTTGTACGAACATATAGATAATTTTCAGACTAAGTGTTCATAAAATTGAGTTGTTGCTGCACTATTTTTGTTATGAGTGTTGCAGGGATAAAATGGTCAAGTTGTTGTGTTTTTGCTGAAACGAACCGAAAAAGGGCTGAAACTGCTGTAAACGAGTTGTTTTGGTGCTGATTTTTGTTGAAAAGTACTAAAATGTGCTTTAACGGGCTGCAAATGAGATGAATTTACTGTTTTTGCTGTTGTCCACTGATAAGTGAGGTGTTAACGAGCTGATACGTGCTGAAACGGGCCAAAAACACGCTGAAATTGCTTATTTGTTGCTGAAAAAGAGCTGATTCGTGCTTAAATAAACTGTTTAAGTGCTGAAACGCACTCTTTATGTGCTGAAAATTACGGAAACGAGTTTAAACGAACTGAAATACACTGTTTTGTTGTCGATTTGCTGTCAAAACGTGCTGAATATTGCTGATTTGTTGCTGTTTTTGCTGATATACGAGCTGAACGTGCTGATTTTGCTGCTGAAACGTGCCAAAAATGAACTGAAATTTGCTGATTTATTGCAATTAAAATGTATTGTGAACGAGTTGATTGTTTGCTGATTAACACATGCTGATATTATCGGTAAAACGTGCTGAACTCGCTGTAAAATGTTGCTGAAAATGTTGTTAAAAGGTGCTGCTTACGGGCTTATTATTTGCAAGGGTATTTCAGTCTTTTAGTAGCTGGTGCATGTTCTAAAACCGAAGATACGAGGATTATATGCTCGAAACATTAAGTGATTAAAGCCCAAGAACAAAAAGATAAGTTCTTAAGGCTTCGAGCACATAACATTGACCACAAGCACATAATTTTTATTTCGAGTACATAAGTGTTTGTTCGAGCATGTGATGTTTTAAGTCTTGATCACATTGTGTTTTATTAACCATATCAATATTCATCTCGAGCACAAATTATCTCGAGCACATCTTGTGTGCACGAGCATATAATGAGTTTTGATGGAAAATCTTTGAAGTATGGAGGCTCGAGCACACTTTTTGCTCACGAGCATGCTTTGTGTACGTAAAGAAAACCTTCATGAAATCACTGCATCTTTTTACTCTCAGACACATTGTGTGCTTTTGAATAGAAAGTTTGTGTTTATGAAATATATCAAGTTTTTGGAAGAAATTTTTGGATATTGATGCAGTTGACAATCAAAAGTCAAACGGGCCAAGATGAAAAAATTAATGTATACTTACTTATCCGTTGACTTTTTGACTGTGTGCTCTTAATGAAAAATGTTTCCCCAAGTATGAGTGACCGTTTGGAAGAGACTTTTCTGGTCAACTCAGCTGTTGACTGTGTCTGGTCAACGAGGGGCATTTTCGTCATTTTTGAAGATTTTTGAGCTGAAAAGGGTCAAAATGCACTGAAATTTGCTGATTTATTGCTGTTAAAATGTGCTGTGAACGAGTTGATTGTTTGTTGATCAACACATGTTGTAAAGGAGCTGTTAACGTGTTGTTAGCGTGCCGATATTGCCGGTAAAACGTGTTGAACTCACTGTTAAATGTTGCTGAAAATGTTGTTAAAGGTGCTGTTAACGGGCTGATTATTTGCAAGGGTATTTCAGTCTATTTACAGCTGGTACATGTTCTAAAACCGAAGATACGAGGATTATATGCTCGAAATGTTAAGTGATTCAAGCCCAAGCACAAAAAGATAAGTTCTTAAGGCTTCGAGCACATAACTTTGACCACAAGCACATAATTTTTGTTTCGAGTACATAAGTATTTGTTCGAGCATGTGATGTTTTAAGTATCGAGCACATCGTGTTTTATTGACCATATCAATATTCATATCGAGCACAAATTATCTCGAGCACATCTTATATGCACGAGCATATCATGAGTTTTGATGGAAAATCATCTAAGTATGGAGGCTCGAGCACACTTTTTGCTCACGAGCATACTTTGTGCTCGTAAAGAAAACCTTCATGAAATCACTGAATCTTTTTAGTCTCAAGCACATTGTGTGCTCGAACAGAAAGTTTGTGTTTATGAAATATTTCAAGTTTTTGGAATAAATTTTTGGATATTGATGCAGTTGCCTATCAAAAGTCAAACGTGCCAAGATAAAAAAGGAATGTATACTTACTTATCCGTTGACTTTTTGACTGTGTGTTCTTAATGAAAAATGTTTCTCCAAGTATGAGTGACCGTTTGGAAGAGAATTTTCTGGTCAACTTAGTTGTTGACTGTGTCGGGTCAACGAGGGGCATTTTGGTCATTTTTGAATATTTTTGAGCTGAAACGGGTCAAAAAGGCACTAAAATTTGCTGATTTATTGCTGTTAAAATGTGTTGTGAACGAGTTGATTGTTTGCTGATTAACACATGTTGTTAAGGAAATGTTAACGTGTTGTTAACGTGCCGATATTTCCGGTAAAATGTGCTGAATTCGCTATTAAATGTTGCTAAAAATGTTGTTAAAGGTGCTGTTAACGGGCTGATTATTTGCAAGGGTATTTCAGTCTATTTACAGCTGGTACATGTTCTAAAACCGAAGATACGGGGATTATATGCTCGAAATGTTAAGTGATTCAAGCCCAAGCACAAAAAGATAAGTTCTTAAGGCTTCAAGCACATAGCTTTAACCACAAGCACTTAATTTTTGTTTGGAGTACATAAGTGTTTGTTTGAGCATGTGATGTTTTAATTCTCGATCACATCGTGTTTTATTGACCATATCAATGTTCATCTCGAGCACATCTTGTGTGCACGAGCATATCATGAGTTTTAATGGAAAATCTTCTAAGTATGGAGGCTCGACCACACTTTTTGCTCACGAACATGCTTTGTGCTCGTAAAGAAAACCTTCATGAAATCACTGCATCTTTTTACTCTCAATCACATTTTGTGCTCGTGAACAGAAAGTTTGTGTTAATGAAATATTTCAAGTTTTTGGAAGAAATTTTTGGATATTAATGCAGTTGACTATCAAAAGTCAAACGGGCCAAGATGAAGAAAGGAATGTATACTTACTTATCCGTTGACTTTTTAACTGTGTGCTCTTAATGAAAAATGTTTCCCCAAGTATGAGTGACCGTTTGGAAGAGACTTTTCTGGTCAACTCAGCTGTTGACTATGTCGGGTCAAAGAGGGGCGTTTTCGCCATTTTTGAAGATTTTTGAGCTGAAACGGGTCAAAAATGCACTGAAATTTGCTGATTTATTGCTGTAAAATGTGTTGTGAACGAGTTGATTGTTTGCTGATCAACACATGTTGTTAAGGAGCTGTTAACGTGTTGTAACGTGCCGATATTGCCGGTAAAACGTGTTGAACTCGTTGTTAAATGTTGCTGAAAATGTTGTTAAAGGTGCTGTTAACGGTCTGATTATTTGCAAGGGTATTTCAGTTTATTTACAGCTGGTACATGTTCTAAAACCGAAGATACGGGGATTATATGCTCGAAATGTTAAGTGATTCAAGCCCAAGCACAAAAAGATAAGTTCTTAAGGCTTCAAGCACATAGCTTTAACCACAAGTACTTAATTTTTGTTTGGAGTATATAAGTGTTTGTTTGAGCATGTGATGTATTAAGTCTCGATCACATCGTGTTTTATTGACCATTTCAATATTCATCTCGAGCACATTTTGTGCGCACGAGCATATCATGAGTTTTGATGGAAAATCTTCTAAGTATGGAGGCTCGAGCACACTTTTTGCTCACGAACATGCTTTGTGCTCGTAAAGAAAACCTTCATGAAATCACTGCATCTTTTTACTCTCAAGCACACTGTGTTCTCGTGAACAGAAAGTTTGTGTTTATGAAATATTTCAAGTTTTTGGAAGAAATTTTTGGATATTGATGCAGTTGACTATCAAAAGTCAAACAGGCCAAGATGAATAAAAGAATGTATACTTACTTATCCATTGACTTTTTGACTGTGTGCTCTGAATCAAAAATGTCTCCCCAAGTATGAGTGACCGTTTGGAAGAGACTTTTCTGGTCAACTCAGTTGTTGACTGTGTCGGGTCAACGAGGGGCATTTTGGTTATTTTGAAGTTTTTTGAGCAAAAACTGGGCAAAAATTATGAAAATTTCAGAACTTCAAAAAGGTGCTTAAAAGAACAAGATGGCTGATTTATCCGGATCATTTCAAGAGTTGAACATATTAAATGTCAAATTTCAACCACAAAAGGTTTCTTTTAATTCGTTTATTTGGAATTTTATCAACAATTCTTGATATGGATGGTCAAGATTGTTTGAATTGAAGATGTTCAACTGCACTTGATTTAAAGACACATTCGTTTATGACATTTCAATGTAATTGGGGGAGAAAAGTTAAATGGAATTTCACTGTGAATTTTGGTCGAATCAAGTGAAAGGCTCCCTTTAAAGAAAATTTTGAGTTTATTTCCTTTTGCGGTTTCGGATTAACTCATAGTTGATCATTGAATTTTAAATCCTCGATCTTATGCCTATAAAACTATATCTGAAAGAGATAAAGAGTAGATGATTTGAAATGAAAAATGGGAGACGCTTATTGTGAGGGGGAGAATTTCTATGAAAGGCATCGGGTTATATGGTGATCGTGAAAGTGACTCGATGGCATCAGTCTAGGGGGGCGGGGTTGTTGGGTATTATATTTTAGACCGACGCATCGAATCCTTACTCGCTTATAATAAGAAATTAAAGAAAGACAACAAGATATTATAACGAGTAATTGAAGCATTTGACGGGTGAAATATTATATTATATTTTATTCCTTTGGTCTTATCCAAGTGGCGGTGGAGTGAAGACCAAGGCACAAGACTAGTATAAATAGATGATTTAGGTCATGTGTGCATTGTGATATTTTTCATAGTATTGAGAGTTTGCCCCCGTGGAAGATCTCTCCCCGGGTGGCCGTTTCATTATGATTATATATGTATGAATGTATGTACGTGGGTTCTTGATGAGAATCATTCGGTTAATTAAATTATACTTCTATATCAATCTTTTGTGTTTTGATTACAATTGTTCATCCTATTATTGATTAATGAAATCAAATCGAACTCTCCACATCTGTTCATTATTATCGTTCAAGAGTAAATACATGTTATGATTCGATCTTAACCCGGATTCGAGCTCCACCGTTAATACCGATTATTCTGGCTTCCGCACCGGGGCTCGGTTCCCACAAATTCAATCCAACTTTGGCTCACCTAAAAAGCATGTTAAAACGAGTCAAGTCGTCTAGTTGGTGAGTTTCAAGTTTCACAAGTACAAACGAAAACCAGTATACGTAATCATATTATTCATGTTTTGTAAATATGCGATGTAATTATATGCTAAGCCACGAGTGAATCCTCAACCAGTTTCCATTATGTGGCCTCTATTGCCCACACATTTCTTATGCCCACATTGGCTCTATTTGCCTCAAGTATGTACTATGTCTAACACCACATTGCATGTTACAAAAGGTGTGCATGGTCATGTGCAATTGTAAAAACATGTTCCGGCATACCCCTCCGGCCCTGTCAATTGGGTTTGTCAAACCAATAGTACTATTCACATGCCTTCGGCTTTTAGCTAATCACTCGTGTGGGAGGCCTTTCAAGTGTTAGCACTTAGATAAATTACATCATAAAGAGTTTTCAAGTATATAAGTATATGTAAACATGCTTTCCACTCCAAAAGTTCGTAAAACAGTTTAGAAAGTGGGTCATGAAACTCACCTTAGCGTAGTATTGATCGGTTACACGTGTAGTATGTATAATGCCGCGATTATATCTCGCATCCTATAATCGGTATGGTACAGTTAACACTAGTACAGTCTTTAAACTAATCGGGATGTTTATCTAGTCTGGGTATAGATGTTACACCAAGAACATGTCAGTAGTCTTAGATTGTGACATTGTACGTTATGAAATGTTTAAAACCAGATTTGGCTCAGTTGCATCGTTTTATGTGCCTAGCCAAATTGATCGTTTACGTGTTTCGGAAATATGTAAGATCACACAAACTTAAGTATACATATTGATTGATAAAATGATTTGATTTATAAAAGAAGTTTAAAGTTTCGGTATCTGGATTGATCGCATGGGTTCGTTTCCATTTTCATAGGAGTTTTATTATACAATACGCGTATAATTCACCCGAATTTTCCGGAAAACTCGTCAAAAGTTCGTTTCCATCAAATTCATCCAAAACTATGATATTTGACCACTTTTGATGTTTTGACATACTAGTCAGTTTGTTAAACAAAAAAACTGTCGGTTTCGTTAAAACATATATAATTTAAATCTTCAAATAATCATAACTATTTATGTAGTTATATATAAATTATGAGAATTTTTGTAAAAATAAAGTAAAATCTGTAGAATTTTATAAAATTATTTTCAGTATTTTTATACTTAACTATTTATTTATAAAAATTCATTTTATGTGTTATAATTAACCAAAAAATAACCCGTTTAAATCAAATGATTCCTAAAAAATCCGATAATTTATCTAGGTGGTCATAATACCATAAAACAACCACTTTAGAATTCCCATAACCTAATTCTTTGACCAAAATACCCTTTTGTGCATTTTTCGGAACTATTAAAAACCGAGTAAAAGGTGATTGCACAAACTGCACTTAGACATGTCCAAATGATCCAAATTTTTCCCAGTGATCTTACCATCACATTTCAAAGTTCCAAACCAAATTTCATAATTTTTCAATAAGTTTAACTATTTTTCATAAATAAACTATAATAAACGGTAATAAATTCGCCAAATATTATCTGTTTATTGATAATTACCAAATTTGAACAGGGACTCACAAATATCATCCATAATGTACCTTCAAAGTTTCACAAACTGAAAACTAGCACGTCACAATCTAAGTACAAACAGCCCCTTAACGAGTAATACGGTAATTACCTTGTCGGTTTTTGATAGTTTTTGGTGGTTCTATTGACTCTCCGGGTCTTGGGTCACAAAGTCAGTGTATGTACATATCATATAACACAAAACCAAGTATAAATCATCCATAGTCCAACCTTGTTAATTAGGGTTTGGAACCGAACTTTTAAATCATAAAAACGTTATATCCATGTTCTACTTCGTGTTTTTGGTCAAAAATCCATATGTTTCTGACTTGTAAACATGCTTAACATCAAAAAAATATTTTTGGTGATTTTTAAGGTTTTTGAATGGTTAAATATGTTCAATACTAATCAAAACCTAAATTTCTATGTTTAAATCATGTTAATTAAGCATGAAATTCATGAAAATAATATTTTACCTTTAGGGTTTTGGGCTGCAATAGTGAAGAACTCTGCTGGGATTGAGTTGATTAAAACAAGTTTGGAAAATATCAAAGGGTAAAGCTTGTTTAACAAGCTTATAAAAAGCAGGGGCATTGGGCCTCTATTTGGCCCATTGATGCCTCGGTTTTCATGTCATGTGTTAATTTCAGTCCAAAATTTAGTTCGGGTTTGGTGTTTCGCAAGAAAACTAGTTCGGGTGCGAAAAATAGCGCGAAAACGAGTGTTTTTCAGCTCATTTTCTAAAATAAGAAAAACGTATTGACTCGTTGTAAAAATCCAAAATATTTTCACAAATTGCATAGAACATGTCATATAAGTGTTTTATAAATGTTATTCGGCTTAAAGGATGCTACAATGCTCGTTTTGATGTTAACGATTGCGTTTAAACTCATAGCGTATCGTTAAACGAAACCTTTTTCGTTTAAATGGTTTTAAACGTACCATGGCCTTAATATCAATATGTTAGCCACTATAATATATACAAATATATATATATATAACTCATATATGACCCCTCAGTATATGTACAGATCATAATCAGTATCGGTCGGTTATTCGTTTAATCAATACGAATTAACCGATTTATCATTTACTCGCTACGTAGTGAATAAGGTATACCTCGTTTTGTCACAGATCTATATCAAAGTTCCTTTCTTTGTATGTTTCTTGCTCTAATCCATCCAGATATATCAGATCTAAGGATTTTGTGCACAGATCTGATTGTTTTTCAAAGAGTGTTTAAATTTTTGTTCAAGTTTGTTAAGTTTTTCCTTGTTTTTTCAAAATATTTCAAAAAATACCAAAAAAAAATGTCTGGATCATTGGATTAGTAAGAGGTTTTTACTAACAAGATTCCAAGGTTGTATGGACAGGACAATTACATCAAATTGAAAGTGTTGTTTGAACCTGAATTCTGCTACAACAATGTAGAGATGTGGAACCCTATTAAGAATGGTCCTTATGTTCTCGATGCCACAGGAAACAACCAAACCGTTGAAAGATCCATGAAAAAGAAAGATGACAGAGCCTTAGCTATGCTAAAGCTGGGTTTATCGTAGGAAATTCTGACCAAAATGGCACGTCATACCACAGCAAAAGCAATGTATGATGCTTTGGTAGAAATGTTTGAAGGGAATACTGAGCTGAAAGATATAAAGAAAGATGGCTGAAGCAACAACTACACCGATTCAAGTTCAGAGAGGGTGAAAGATTGAAGTCAGTGTTGGAAAGGGTTTTGGCTATTGTTAATGAGATCAGGACAACTGATCTTGCAATCACTGACTTTGAATTGAACAAGAAACTGTTGTCATCCTTACCAGGAGAATGGTACACAACCAGCAAGTTCATTAAGGAGAAAGCAAACTTTTCAGCTCTTAAGCTTGATGATGCGATATGCTTCTTGCAAGCAGTAGAGCATGAGATGATTGAAAACAACATGATTAAAGAAGACAGACCAAGTTTTCAAGTGGCTAATGCACTCATTGCACCCATGGGGAACTTATCTACAAAAAATCAACAACATATTCCGATAATAGAAAAACCAAGTGAATATGGTGGTGAGACACCAAGGGGATTTGTTGCTGGTAGTTCAAACAGTCAAGGTAGCCAATCAAGATTTAATGTCCAACTGATTGATGATATGATACATCCTTTATGGTCAGTGGATATGCTCTTTATGGTGGTAGCAATGTTAATCAAGGAATGAGTATCAAGCCTTAATCTCAATGTTTATTGAGTCATACAATGCATTTGTGGCTAAAAATCTTATTCACACCAGTGTTGTTCAAGAAGACCTGGAGCAGATAGATGCAGATGACTTAGAAGACATGGATTTGAAATGGCAAGATGCTACGTTGGCAGTGAGAAGCAAGAGTCTGTATAACAGGACAGGAAAATCTTTGGTTTCAGGACCAAATGATAGGATTGGATTTGACAAATCCAAGGTAATCTGTTACAATTGTCAATTACATGGTCACTTTGGAAGGGAGTGCAATCAACCAACATAATTTCAGAACAACCAGCCAAGAAATCAGTTTCAACAATAGAATCAACATCAAGGCCAACAAAAAAACTTTAACAACTTCGACAACAACCAACAGCAGAACCATTAGCAAGTTATCCCACAACAACAACCCTTTCAAAGAAATCAACAAAACCCTCCACAAGCTCCTGCAAATCTGAATAGAAACAATCCTAACCAACCAAGAAACCAAGGAAATGTTTCCTTAACTCAAGAACCATAACAAGAAGGAGGTTTTGACTGGAGTAATCATTCAAATGACATTGAGAAGTCAAATGTGGCTTTCATGGCCAAGATTGAAGGAGTTGAAGAAGATGTATTTGGATATGCCACTGAAATAGAAGAGTTGAAGAAGATGTAGTTGGATGAAACGTTGAAGAATACATAATTTAAAGTTGAAAATGATTTTCTGAAGAAACTAGTTTCAACTGGAAATATTTGTGGAAGATAAAAAGATCAAAGAGGAAGATAAGTATAAGGTTGTTCATCCACCTTTCAACAAAAATTACTCATTGAAGGTTGATAAGGAAAAAGGAAATGCATTCCTTGATCAGTTTAGAGAGGTGTTTATGGAAAAAGAATATTTCATTGAAAACTACAAGTTGGTTGAAGTTGATAAAAAGGGAGGGTTTGTGATGAAAGAGGAAGGGAAAGATGAGAAATGTGCTGAAAATTCTGTTGGTGTGCAAGTTTCTGAAGATGACTTTGATTAAGACTGCTTGAATAGAGATTACTTGAGTGATTCAAGTGACAAAAGCTCAAGCAACGAAAGCCTTAAGAAATAAAAGAATGGCAGAAAGGAGCAAAATAGCAAGATTCCTTTGTTACCTAAGATAACTCCCAGAATGAGAAGGCATCAAGTGCAGATGAGAAGAGAACACAAATCTTTTGATATTTGTGGTGGTTCAAATTCAAAGAAAAACAATGAAAGAACAGCTTACAAAGTCCCCCGAAGAAGAGAAAGTGTCAAGAAAACAGAAGATACTAAGAAGAGTGATGATCATTTCATTCCCATTTACCCTGTTTTCTAAACCAAGAATTATTTGATATTGGGGAAGTGGAAAGTATGGAAGATTATCTCAGAAGACAGTCAAGACACAAAGATGTGAAACATGACACTCTTATCAGACTGGAGGAAATCAAGTTTGTGAAAAGCACTGTGTCAAGAGAATAGATCAAAATTGAACAAATTGTGCCATTCATAATAAACTTCAGTGGTTTAATTTCTCATCAGAAAACCATTGGTGTTGATCCACCAAGACCAAGTGAAAGATACAAGTTGGGAAATTCAAGTGAAAAATTCAAAGGTCAAGTATGGTGTAAATTATGTGATGTCTACGGTTATCACACTGATTCCTGCCAAGAAACTTTCATTCATGAACCTTTTCATGTTCCTGGCACAGTTAAGTATGGACAAGATTTTGGTTTTTATAAGAAAAGATACATTGATTATCTGAACAAGGGTACATGAATAGTTGATGAAACAGAAACCAATTGCTCAAAAGGATGTAAAATCATGAGTAAGATTACTCAAGAGAAAGAGAAGAGTAACATTTTGATTAAGCAAGAAAAGAAGAACATGACTCAAATGGTGAAACAACCTATCAAAATTAAATCTAACAAGGATTTTAAAACTGTGAAATCTGTTAACCATGGAAAGTCAACAGAAAGTGAAGAGAAGGTTAAAAAAGAAGTTTTCAAGAGAAAGAAATCAAGAGCATTGAATGGAGATGAGAAATTCTTTTTAAAGAATGGGTTTGAGCCACAAGGATTTATGTGGAAACCCAGAAATGAAGCAGTAGCAACAAATGTGAAGAGAGAGTATGTCTTTGAGGAACGCAAAAGCATAATTCCCATATGTTGGAAAGTCATGTGAAACTGGCTATGACACAGATGATTCTTTTGAAACATGTGAAGTTGTTTATGAAGACCCCAAACCCAATGCAACATTTGTTGATGTCATTGATGATTTGCAAGCTGATCTAGCTTGAACTTCATCACTTAACTGATCACTTTTCTTTAATTTGGGCAGGAACGGTCCACACCAATCAATGATGTATGGTATATGGACAGTGGATGTTCCAGGCACATGAAATGTGATAAAAGGTCACTGGTGAATTATGAATAAAAGTTTGAAGGACCTGTTGCATTTAGCGCTGATGAGAATGGAGGGAAGATTGTGGGGAAAGGCATTCTAATCAACGGCAAAGTGTCATTTGACAATGTATTTTATGTGGAAGAATTACAATATAACCTTTTGAGCATCTCACAAATGTGTGATAAAGGTTATAAGGTTGGTTTTGGTGATTTCCACTGTTTCATCCTCAAACCTGAATTTGTAATCCCTCCTGACATGATTATGGTGATGGCTCCTAGAAATGGAAATCTGTATGAACTGAGAATGAAAGATGCTATCTCTAGGTGGAACTTGTTTTGTATCCAAAGCAACTGAAAATGAAACAAAATTGTGGCACAAAAAGCTTTTTCATGTTAACTTAATGAACATGAAAAAACTTGTCAAGGGTGAACATGTGATTGGTTTACCAATAGGGGAGTTCAAGCTTGATGACAAATGCATTTCAGGTCAAAAAGGTAATCAACATAAATCATCACATAAAGCAAAACTTGTAAATTCAATTGAACAAGTACTGGAAATGCTTCACATGGACCTCTTTGGTCCTATAAGTGTTCCTAATATAGGAAAGAAGAGATATTGCTTAGTGATCATTGATGTAATCTTTCAAGATATACCTGGGTTTACTTTATGAATTCCAAGGATGAGGCTGCTGAGTTGATTAAATTGTGTGTTACAAGGATTGAGAATCAACTGGATGCAAGGGTGAGGGTCATGAGAATTGACAATGGTACTGAGTTCAATAATGGTGTGATGGCTGAATTTTGTCTTGCAAAAGGAATTCTTCAATAATTCAGTGCACCTAGAACTCCTGAACAAAATGGTGTTGCAGAAATAAGAAACATAACACTCATTGAAGCTGCAAGAACCATGTCAGCATATGCTTATCTGCCTGTCACATTTTGGCAGAAGCTATCAATACTGCTTGCTATGTTTAGAATAGGGTATTTCTCAACAAAAGTCATAACAAAACTCCCTATGAGATTTTGTTTTAAAAAAACCCTATATCAAGTTTCTCAAGCCCTTTGGATGCAAGTACTCAATTTTGAATAGCAAAGACTACTTGAACAAGTTTCAATCAAAATCTTTAGATTGTTTCTTTGTTGGATACTCCACACATTTAAAAGTCTATGGAGTATATGTGAAAGACCATTTGAGTGTGATTGAATCCTCTGATGTTATTTTTAGTAAAAATCAGTTTAACACAGTGGATGGAGCATCATGGCTGTTTGATCTTGAGAAGCTAATCAAGTCCTTCAAGATTTATCCTAAAGACTTTCATGAAACTCTATATAGAACAACTGTCCAAGAAGAAAATTCTGAAAAGAAAGTTGATTTGGACAAATTGTGGTCAAATATTGCTGACAAGAATGCTGAATACTCTTTTACCAAGAATACTTCTGATATTGAATCAGAGAATGAGCAAAATGAAAATCTTGAGGAACCACTTTTTCAAGAAAGTCCTGTCATGAATAATGAGCAAACTGATAATCAAGATGAACAAGAGAAGGTTGTCAACAATGAAGAGCAGACTGATGATCAAGAAAATCAAGATCAAGATGAAAGACTACCAGATTTTGAATCGTTTTTTCAAAGTTTGAACATAGGAAATGACATTGCTTCAACATCACAAAAAATTGTTATAAAGATGCACAAGTGAACAATGAAACAACTGAGTTGGTCTTTGAGGATCCAGATATCAATGATACGAATTTTTATTCAAATATCACTTTAAATCAAGTTGTGCAAACTTCCTTTATTGAAAGAAATCATCCACATGAAAACATCATTGGAAATATTCATGAAAGAGTTACCAGAAGTTCATCTGAATCTGCAAACATATGTTTGTACTCCCGCTTCCTATCCCAAATTGAACCCAAAAACATTGTTCAAGCTCTAAAGGACAATAGTTGGGTGGAAGTAATGCAAGAGGAATTGGCTCAATTCAGAAATCTGCAAGTGTGGGAACTTGTAGATAAACCAAGAAATAAGTATGCTATTGGCACCAAATGGGTTTTCAGAAACAAAAGGGATGACAGAGGGATTGTAATGAAGAATAAAGCAAGACTAGTTGCACTAGGATGCTTTCAAGAAGAAGGAATTGACTTTGAGGAAGTGTTTGCACCAGCGGCAACGCTAGAGGCTATCAGAATCATTAATCGCTTATGCTGCTTCAAAGAATATAAGAGTGTTTCAACTGGATGTTAAATTTGCTTTCTTGAATGGAAAAATTGATGCGGAAGTGTATGTTACTCAACCTCCAGGTTTTGAGGATCTTGAGTTTCCAAATAGAGTCTATAAGTTGAACAAAGCTCTATATTGACTACATCAAGCTCCTAGAGCTTGGTATGATGAGTTATCAAATCACCTGTTTGTTAATGGCTTTCAAAGGGAGCAATTGACAAGATACTCTTCTACAAGAAAAGAGGAAGCTATTTACTTCTACTACAAGTATATGTTGATGATATCATCTTTGGGTCTACAAATGAACAGATGTGCTTGGAGGTTGAAGAAGTAATGAAGTAAAAATATTGAATGAGTTCTATGGGAGAAATGAATTTTTTTCTTGGATTCCAAGCTTAGCAAAAGAAGGATGGAATTTTCATTTGTCAATCAAAGTATGTGCAAGACATCGTGAACAAGTTCAAATGTCAAGATTTGAAGACTGCTTCTACTCCAACAAACACACATGAAAAGATGATAGCTAATGAAAAGGGGGAGCCTGTTGATGAACATGAATACAGAGCAAAGATTGGATCACTGATGTATCTAACTACATCAAGGCTAAACATTATGTTTGCTGTGTGTGTTTGTGCAAGATTTCAATCAAGTCCAAAGGTGTCTCACATGACTGCTGTCATGAGGATTTTTAGATGTTTACAAGGAAGACCTGATTTAGGGATATGGTACCCAAAGAACCATGCCTTTGATCTAGCTGCCTACACTTTTAGTGACAATGATGGCTGTAACATGAATAGGAAATCTACATCTAGTGGATGTCAATTTCTGGGAGACAGGCTGGTGTCATGGCAATGCATGAAGCAAACTATTGTGTCAATTTCAACTACTGAAGCTGAGTACATTGCTGCATCTGCCTTCTGTGCACAAGTCCTTTGGATTCAGAATCAACTGCTGGACTACGGTTTGTACTTGAACACTCCTATCTTTATTAACAATATTGTTGATTTGTTCATAGTTAAGAGCCCAGTCCAACACTACAAGACCAAGAACATTGAAATCAAATATCATTTCATTAGAAACTGTAATGAAAAAAGCCTAATTGAAATGAAAAGAGTTGACACTAGTGAAACTTGGCTGACCTATTCACCAAGCCACTAGATAGAACTAAATTTAACTTTCTTTTGAAAGCTTTAGAAATGATCAACTCTGATGAGATCTGATTGATGATGTGTGCTTGTTGTGCTAACTGACTATATATAGAAAGGTCTTGATGAGTGTGTTTTACTTGATGTTTGACTATGTGTGCATGTTTAACTGATGTGTGCTTTATATATTTGTGTCACTTAGGTGTCTATGATGCTTAGGTTTTTGATTCAGTGAATGTGTGTGAAATCAGGATAAGTGTGTCTAAATGTGATTTGAATTGATGAATCTGTGTTCTTATCTAATATTTCTGAATATGTGGATAATCTGATGAGATGATGTGTTTAGACATAATAGGGTTTGCATAATTAGTCTTGAATGTACATTATGTTAAATCTGCTTGTGTTAATGCATGTCATTCATATTATGATTGTTCTTGAATATGTTACTTTCTGTTTGTGTCAAAGTATGTCTTTTTGTTAAAATTTCATGCTCAAATGAATACTTTTCAAGAAAATTTTTCACAAAACATTTTTAACAAAACAGAGCAAATTAATGGTGTTGATACATGATAAGATTATTCAGTTCAAAGCTTTGTAGAAGCTTAAAAGGTTTTCAATGAAAATTGATTCAACCTTATGGGAGATGATAGTACATTGATTATTTATCTAAGCATATGGATTGAATAGGCTAAAAAGACTATTAGTGTAGTCATTAATATGTATGGTTGATTTCCATGATATGTAAAAACTGAGGCGATATAAACTTAATGAAGATGCTAATCTTAATGTGGAGATACATTGTTGAATATGCATGTTTCAAGATAAATCTCTCCGAATGATAGGCAAAAAAGTGACTACCAAGTCATACACGAGCCTATTGGTATTTGGTCACCAGAAATGAAACATTTTATACATATTACAAAGAACAAATGTGAATAAAATTTTATTATCAATCAAAACTTGAAATGTTCACAAGTTTTGAGAAAAATGCAAACATGAGGGTTAACTATATAACTACAGAGGTGGGGCATCACTATAAGTCCTAAACACCTTGAATGCATGGCTAGTAAGTCCGTATTGCGTGGCACGTAACTCCAACGTTGAACCTCAATATGTTTGAAAGCTTTGAAAAGAAAATTTTATGAAAATTTATATGTTATGTCAAAAAAACTATTTTGACCAAATATCAGGGGGTTGAAGTCAAATTGGGGTGATCTGGGGAAAGCCAAATAAGCTTTGAGAAAATATATGGGACATCATAGCACATAAGTGTTATCCATTTTTGAATTATGCAAATTAATTGAACCTTAATCATATCACCAATATGTAATGAAATGCATTCTAAGTCTAGACCTGCTGTTAACCTGTCTGATATGCCATAATAATGCTGAGAATGAAGTATTGAGAAGTGACTTAATCAATATGATCCCATGTTGAGATCTTTTTATAAAAGAGTTGGAAAGAAATAACTGAAATTTGATCTCTTAATGCATTTTATCCTTAAATATGTCTGAATATGTTATTTCTATCAAGCTTTAATGATTTTGAACTATTCTAGCAAACTTAGATGCTTTGATAGGATCTTTAACTCATTCGAGCAAGCTTAATGCTTGAATATGTCTGAATATGTTATTTCTAGCTATCTTAAATGTTTTTTTAACTTTCTAGCAAACCTAGATGTTTGGATTGAATATTTAAGATATTCTAGAAAGCTTGATTCCTTTCAGTACTTAAATGAAATATTCATGTATTATCGGGTAGACTTTGATGATTTTATACTTTCGAGTAAAAATGGATGTTCATATAGTTGTTTTTGTCAAGCACAGTTGATGATTATGTGATACATGTATGAATATGCTTTAAATATCTGTTTCGAGTAAACTTGAGTGTTTTAGTTGAAATTTGTATTTGTCTGGCATACTTCGTAGATACTTCATAGTTTTGTAGTTATTTTCTGAAATTACAAGGGTTTTCAAGTAAACTTTGTTTCCCAAGCAAACTTCATGCTTAGAGCACACTTGTCAAATGGTGACTCATTGCAAGTGTTCTCCCAGCATACTTGTTAATTTCAGAAAATCCCCAGCAAACTAAATTTCGTGTACACTTTGTGTTTAGAGCACACTTGAATATCAAAAGATAACAAGTACTCTCTAGCACACTTTGAACTCTTGAAGTATTTTCGGGCATACTTTGCTTTAAAGTATAACTGATTGAATATTTGTTAATTTTTCCTGTTATAAGTATAAGCTAGCAAGGTTAGTGAAATTTAGATATTCGAGCAAGGTTGACAATTAGAAATATCTCTAAGTTATTATTTTTTGATTCTTTATTGATTCCCAGCAAGGTTGCCTATTTGATAAACTATACTTGATTATTTGTCTTGTGATTTCTCGAGCAATCTTGTATATTCAAGTAAGATTTCTTCATCTTATCCACTTTGTTTTATTTTTAATTACTTTACATATTTACCTAGCAAGCTTTGCAAATGAACTTTACCTACCAGATTTGAAAATGAACTTTACCTAGCAAGCTTTGCAAATGAACTTTACCTAACAAGCTTTGAAAATGAACTTTACCTAGAAAGCTTTGTAAATAAACTTTAACGGACAAACTTTATGCTAAAATATTTAAAAATGAATTTTTAGCACTATTTATGAGAAAAATGACAAAATGAATTTAAACCCCACTTTCAAAAAGGTATATAAGAGGGACTTAGAGAAATTTTGCATTTCACTTCTCTCTCTTCCACTATTGCATTATTGCCAGTTCGCTCGTTCCAAAAATCTTAATCGTTTAATCAAATTCCTAACTTAAATTTGGCAGCCCATTATTTCCGACTCGGTAAGCATCAAATGATTGTTTTTCGACACTCATTATACAGAATTAGGGCTTTAATTTCATGTTAACTAACATCTCTGTTATCTGTGTAGGTTATCAATTTGTCGAGAAACAGGTTCTTAAAGAAAATTTTTTCCTTTCTTCTTCAAATTATGACTTATTTCATGACAAAGTTGTGAACTTTATGAGTAATCTTTACTTTGAATGTGTTTTTGTCTGTGTTTGTACAATTATGGAGTGCCCTTTCGAAAAGAAACACAACATGTGTGCGATGCTCCAAGTAACAGATGACAATAGATCGATTGAACTGATGATCCGGTGGATGCAACGGTCAAATCTCCGTTTCTCTCTAACGGAAAGCCCAGTCGTCTACATAAATCACCAACTCGATTTCGGTAAATTTGCTGAACTCAATGATGACGAACTTTGTAGGCGAATAGAGGCTACCATGGCTAGGAAGGACATTATTATCACTGAGCAACTGATAAGTGCCAGTTGCAATTAAATGATGTCCTTGAAGCTCCCATTCACTTCTCAACCAACCGGATGCTGAGCATATTCCAAGAAACTATGGGATATCAAGGGGATGTCCATGAGGGAAAGTTCAAAAAAGGGCATGTTCCCTAAATCTTTACAGATTTTTGATTCATCACATAGTACAGGGTTTTACACCCATGAAAGGTTCATGGGCCCTGATGAGCAGGGATTTTGCAAAAGCCATCGTGGCTGTTGTCTACAACCAACAATTCAACTTTTCAAGATTAATATTTGAAGGTTTGGTTAGCAACTTGAGGGAAGATGAGAAGGACAGATTATTGGTTTATCCAATATTCTTGCAAATTGTATTTAACAGGGTGATTCCTGAGCTACCAACCTTGGGAACAACTCATGCATTGCAAGATCCCAACGCTTACAGGAGGATTACAAGGTTGGCAGCTACAAGCAACTTCAACCAGGATGTTGATTTTGATGTACTTCCATGGTTAATTAATCATGATTTGGAAATTATACCTGTTCTAGAATCATCTAGGGTGACTTCTGTGGAGGATGAGAGTGTAGATGAAGATATTCAGATGATGATGATGCTGATGATGATGGAGGTGAAGGTAATAATTTGGAGGATATTGTTGAAGGAGATTTGGTTGTGGCTCAGGGGGAGATTCCAAACCAACCCATTCCTACACCACCAATATCATCTAAAAGCCTAAACCAATACCAATCACCACCCCAACATCAAAACCATGAACCCAATGCCAAAGCCATACCAAAGCCAAAGCCAAACCCAAACCCAATGCCCAACCCAAAACCTAGACCAAACCCAAACACAAACCCAAAGCCTAACCCAAACCCAAACCCAAGACCAGACTACCCATGAACCATACATTCCTGAATATGTCCCAGCCCAACTCATAAACTAGCCCAACACACCATATCAATCCCCAACCCAATCTCAAACAACTGATTAACAAACATTCTAAATTATCCATACCCACATACCTACCATTAGAACCCTAAACCCATTACCCTCAACAATCACAAATATTTTTGAAAGCCCAAACCATGAACCCATCCAACCTCAAACCAATATCCCTGACCCATTCCCAACTTCACCAATCAGTTCCCCTTCCCCTGACGCCCATTTTGGTTTGGTTGGCAGAAACATAGATGTTTTGATTGAAAATGTTGGATTAAGGAGGGAAAATGAGGAGTTGAAGAGGAGAAACACAGAACTTGAATCAGTGTTGGCACATGCACAAAAACAGATTCAATCCCTGTACACTGAGGTTGAGAAGACCTCAGCTGTACCAAAACAGGGGGAGAGTCCACTTGTGGTCAACATGATGGCTACTGATACATTGAAAAATTTATGTTCTGTATATGGGAGTCATGAAGAGGTTGAGGATGAGGAGGTGAGAGATGATAAAATGGGATATGAGGCGGACGAGTCTAATGGTGGTGAACAAGACTATGATATAAAGGCCGTGGTGGTGGAGAAAAAGGTGAGAGATGAGGTTGAGAAATAGGTTGTGAATGAGGCTGAAAAATTAGATGATGTAGTGTTAAATAAAGCCATTATAACCAAAGTTGTGATGACTGAACCTTTGACTTATGCAATTATTACAGAGGCTGTGATAATAGAACCACAAACTGATGCTATAATTGAAGAAAGGAGTGAGACTGAGGAACTTGTGATCTCAGGAGAAACAGTTGTGGTGTCTGGTGAAGATGATGTTAATACAACTTCTGAGCTCAAGAAGGTGGAAGAGGAGCTAGAAAATTTGTTTGACCAAATTGATAATTTTCCGATGAACCAACTGAGGTGAGGGAATCTGAGGATGAGGAGAGAAGGAAAATAAAGGGTAAGTTGGTTGCTGAAAATTAAGAACAATTACAGCCCTTGGAAACTCAAAAGATTAAATCAAGTGATGATGTATTGAATCTGGATGAATGTGCTAAAAAAGCTTCCAAGAGGCATGATGAAATTGTGAATGAATTGATGTAGAGATAAATGATCTCTAGGTCATTAACTTGATAAAGAAATTGAAGACCAGAGAATCTTATTAGAAGAGGCTGAAATAAAGAAGAAATCGCATGAAGAACAGGGGCAGTTGGACCAGAAAGTGATTGAGGGTCTGCTAAAACTATAACAAATTGAAAATATTGACAATACATTGGCCCTGATCATATACAAATTCAAACAAGATGAATCAAACAAATCTGAACATGAAGGAACAACCCCAACCACTGTTGAACCTGAGAATGATGATTAAAAAAAGCAGTTGGACACTGAAACTGTTGGTCAGACTATAACACAAATTTTGTCTGAAAAATGGGCTAAACAAGCCTTGAACGACCTAAATCATAATGATAGTTGGGATCGTGGTGATGAAGAAAAATTTGGAATGAAATATCAAAGGAAGAGGAAGAGGGAGGATAAAGTTGACAAACCTGATGAACCAATCATGCAATAACCTTACAGGTCATTAAGCCTGTTGATATCCATGTTGAACCTTAAGTGAATGAACCAAAGACCGATGCACTTGAAGATCTATCAGAAGATGATCATGATGATGATGCAGCTGACTCACCATATATGGACATGATTGGTGTGCATACGGAGAACATACAAACCAGTTTGGATGAAGAGAAAAAGAAAGATCCATGTTAAACCTGTAGGTGTAGTTTTATATTTCATAAGACAATTGTAATTTTGTTTATCTACTTTATTAAGTATGTATAAATATTTTGTTCTTTTTTATAAAAATATATTTTATATATTTCTAATAACTTTAATAATATAAAAATTATATTATAAATTATATTTATTCAATAGAAAGTATTGAATTTTAGTTACTAATAAGTAAGAAAAGTTGTGTTTGGCTGAGTTGAGTATGTGGAAGAGAGAGAAATTAGTTTTTTTAATAAATACTAGGTTATTGACCCGTAGACGCCACAGGTGGAAAAATAAAAATCGTCCAATAAACACATATAATTTCAAATGACATGATATATTTTAATATGTTTTATTTAACGACAAGATAATATTTAATTACAATTCATATTCATATGGAAAGAAAATACTTAAAAAACATACACTTACAAATATAGAATTCATAGACTACATAGTACAATGTTTATAAACATAATTTAAAACTTGAAAATATATAACTCATAAACTACTAAATTACTTCCGATCTTTAAAAGTTCACCAAAAGTCCAAACAAACTGATTGACCATTTTACCCTTTTCGATATCCTGAAATAACAAACCATGATCTTTGACAACCTCCATTAAGGCAATGACATCATTGAATTTCAATAGGGAATGTATGCCATATAAGAAGCATTTGACCAATATGGGTTTCCATTAGTAATTCTAAAAAGACAAGAGTGGCCAAAAGTATACTTTGACAATAATAATAAAAAGTCAAGGTTGTTTAAAAATAAATTTCTAGTCAACTCTAACCAACAAACTCATAGTGATCATTCAAGTGGTGCTTTAAACACGTTCAAATAGTATTTTACCTCATGCTCCTAACTTAGCTTCATTATGGGTTAGGTCATTCAACTGGTGCTTTAATACCCAAAGACAATATTAGAGTAAAAATGAATTGTGTATGCAAACATAAAAAAAGTATTAATCGGACAGTTACCAATATTCAATATAAGTTGTATGTGACATTAAACTTATTTGGTTCATTTAGGTGCTTAAGTCTTGTTCTGGGACCAAAGCAAGTCAGGTTGAAACCAGCTCCTAAGTCAAAAAAAGTCAAACTCAGTTTTTCCCCAACCGGGTAGGGTTGAAACTGTTTTTGAAGGGGAAATGATCGGGTTTGACTAGGTTAATACATGTTCGGTTAACAGTCACCAATTAATATTTATATACATACGTCATGCAACAATGATCACCATGCTTTTAAAAATTTTCGTTAGAAAATTCATACCAAAGGTAGTCTTTTGACATCATATTTTTGCAGCTTATGTAATTAGTACGTTTACACATACATGCATATCATTGCATATATGTATATATCAATGATAAGTTAGCTTTGATATTAATTTGACTTTTTGAACATAACTTAAATCACAAAATTAAGTGAACGTAATAACAATTAATGTAATGCAGCAAAAACGGTAACACTTACATTATAAGCAATTCGCAGTTGACCATTACCATCTTGTGAATATAATCAAATAAAAACAAGTTATATCATTTAAAACTAACAACAAATAAAAAAATTTCCATGCGCAAATAGATAAGAGTAACCTTGACACCCATAAATAAAAGTGAAATAGATGGTGTGCATATCATACAATGAGAACCATCATGCTTGGAAAATAATATAATTAATAAAATAACATATTTTAAAGTATATATATTTTAAGGATATATTATTAAGTAAAGCAATGAACATTCATTTGAAGAAGATTGTAATCATGGAAAAATATCAGTTGAAAGCATGTTATTTCTACATCTTCAGTGGGTAAGCCAACTAAATCTTAAACATCATCTGCAATTCATCCAAAAAAATACAAAAATAAAGATGGATAAAATCATTTTATGAAATAATATAAATTGCACTATTAAAAAATATGCAAGCATCTACATATAACTCTTTTACAGTTGTTTCTTATCACAAGTTCATAATGCTAACAGAGAAAGCATTACCAGTATGACATTCAAATATGTCATGCTCGGTATAACAAATCCTTTGCGTACTGACTACAAAACCTGATTTGAGATTATAATAATAATAATAATAATAATAATAATAATAATACAAAAAGAAGATGAATCACATAAACCTTTAAAAAAACCAGTAATAATAAAAATTATGCATACATATCGGCAATATACCAAATGCATGTGTGTTTTTACGAGAGCATACGAGACTATTGGAAGAATCATTTGAACTTCATTATCACTAACCCATATTACAGTTAACAACAAATATAGAGAAAATGTAGCCACAAATTAAATCAATAGGGAAAAGGGATGGCTGAAAACAAATTACAGTATGAGAATGATTTGACTAAGATAAAAATTCTACATAGAAGACTTATAGGTAAGTTTAATATTGGAAGTTATTTTTTTAATTGACATATTAAGAAGAAGTTGAGCATTTTAATATAGCCGAAAATTAAGTTTCCATTAAAATAACGTTGACCATTCAATTATAGTAAAAATTTCTTATTTATAGAAAGTACATATTTTAACAATTTCCTATTAAAGATAACTAGAAGTTTTACATTTCTTATTTGATAATTTCTTTTTTAAATTGAAGCTATGAAAATAAAAAAACTTTATTTTAGACAATTCTTAAAATAATTTTTTTTTCCTGACATATATACTGAATTTTCTAAAAACTATTGATGAATATTCAAAAAGTTGTTGACTTGATTCAAGATATGGAATTAATTAATTTGCATAGTATATTGACTAATTATTGTATCGTGATATTGTAATTTAGTGGAACAAACGATTAATTACTTCTAACTATCTTTTTGTTTAGGAATTTATTTTATATGAAAATAATCAAAAACTAAAGTCATTATACTAATTACGAAAGTAAAGTTAAATCAAACACTCTATTTTTTTTAAATCAAATTTAAACTCAAATTAAAATCAATAACGTATCACAAACGTAAGCAGATGAAGAGAAGATTATATATATATATTAATTTAGAAGTTATGGTTTACACACATTCAGCTACTGTTGTAGTGCTACCATTTAAAGCGTCGAGTACAAGTTATTTAAGCCTCTCAGGGTTTGCAGGTTATAACTACCTTTCCACCGCTTCCTCTTGTTATCTTTCTTCTTCCTCTGAATTATGATATTTTTCAACCTCTGTTTCACTTTTCCGAGTCCAATTAAGAACTCTATATCGATCAGCCCCTTAATATGCGAAATCAAACCCTAATTTGCGATGTGAACGATGCTAGTGGCAGTTTTAGGGTTCATTCAAAGAATGGCGGCATCAAATCCCTCACTTTTCTATCTCGGACAACATGAATCGGGTGATAATGGTGAAGCGATCAAAGGTTTTAAAGAGCAATAAGAAAACCCCTAAAATTTACTATTATACTTCATGTTCTATCCGATTCCGATATGGACGAGCGAATAGATGTTTGTAAGTTTATCAATTTATTGTCATATTGATATTCTTTTTGTTTATTATCATAATTTTTCGTTATTATTTTTGTTTAAGTTCATAAGCAAAGAGATGTAGTTCTTCCGGAATTATATAATGATCGGAGGGAGATTCTGATGATGAAGGTAATGACCAACATGTCTTCGAAATCGAGGTTTTCGTTCTTTTAGGCATGGCTGATTGTTCATAACTAGCAATATATACTGATTTCATTTTGTATTTTGATTTGTAGAATGATAGTGATTATGATAAAAATGACTATGAGGAGGATACAAGCAATTTTGATGCAAAAAGTAATATCAATTTGCTAACTTAACTTTATAACTTTTCTATAGTCATAGCTTTTATGTTAATCTTGAGGAGTCTGTTTTTACATATAGCTTATAATTTACATTAGAGGTAAGTGTTTGAAACCTCTATTAGCGTTCGATTGAAAGGTTGTTTATTAACGAAACTAAGATAGTGCAAAGCTTTTAGTTAGTTTAGTTAAGTGACCAAACGTAAACACATGTTCCAGTCATATATGTTTTCGTTTACGGTTGTTCGTTTACGTATTCATATACTTGATTTGTAAGAGGTATTAATTGGTCGGCCCGTAATTTACTAACGATTGTTTTTGTTTATTTAGATAAGGTTAGTTTAGTAAATTCACTATTTTTTATATATTTCCTTACTATTAAAAGCCTACTGATGGCCTCATATCTATTTTGATTTTTTGATGCAGATTAGAACTATAACTGCTTAAAATCCAACAACTACATGCATGCTACTCAGGTTGAAGTTACAATTCTTGATCCTTCCACTTTATTGATTAATTAATATATTTTGACTTATAGTTTTATGTTTAATTGTTAAGATAAACTTTGACGCAGTAGATAGATAGGCTTATTTGATGAACCAGATCATCTTCATGAACGATATATACATTTCTGATTTGTATAAGCAGTTAGTAAACATAATTGATAAATTGTTGGGTTAATGTTGCACATTGTCCTTTGGTCTACATTGTTTTTGTTTATATGATTTAACATGCTCCTATTTTTTGTCACAACTAAAACTAAATGTTTTGGTTATTTGGTAAAACATTTTTTTACATGTTGAAACGCAGACTTTTTATAGCAGGTCACATCTATGATACAACTTCAAACTATGTTCTTGCTAAACTAAAAGTAGACCATTCAGGTCACAAACCACCCCAAAACCGTCCACATAAAAACATGCCCTGATAAAAAGCATTTTAAAACAAAGCTATGTAGGCTTCAGTTGCAATGTATGCATGTAAGAACAAAAAAAACCATATGCATGCTTCAATTATTGTGCAGCTATGTAAGTTCATCGAACAATTTCAAATCGAAGCTTAAAAATATTTCTGATACTACACGCCCACGCAACGAAGCGCGGGTACATATCCTAGTTATAATCAAATTTAAAATAAAGTATACTTGAAAACACAAATTAGAACTATGAATTTATAGATTTGACAATAGTAATCAAAGGGAAGTTGTGTTCACAACTTATAAAGGTAAATAAGAAAAACAAAATGAGAATATTGTTTTGAGTCATCCTCATTTCAAGCAAAAAATCATGTTCATGAGATCTTTTACTTCTTTCATAAAATTAAAAAAAATTCCTAAAACTAAAACAAAAATTAAAACTATGAATGTACAAATTTAGTTTTCCCTTGATCATAACCATAATACCAAAGATACCACTTAACAAAGTTCTTCAACCCGGTCGCCACATCCGTCGTCGGCTTATACCCGAGTTCCCGTCTAGACAAAGTCATATTCGCGTGCGTAAATGGAACATCAATATAACAATTGTCACACCCCAACATACGGCGAAAATGTTGGGGCATAACTGATTGCTCACAACTATTTAAAGGTTACTATCAAGCAATAATATAAGTTTCGATATTTATTAATTAAATTTCCAAATAACAAACATCCATACAAAATCCAAATACACAAGCACATATAATAATCAATAACAATATGTCTCAATAAGTTTTCTTCTAGCATAAATCCTTAAGTGATCATGTACTTCACATCAAACGAATACCTGCATATGCGTTGAAAATCGAATGGTTTTGTCAATACAAGGTTGAGTGAGCAACACACCAATTCAAAGTATAAATAAAAATATGTATTTGCAACAAGTCATATGAGAATAACAAAATAACCAAATGAGCAAGTATAACTGAGATGTCGAGAAGCACAAAGCTATAACGATTGGCGTATGATCATACTAGACTGAGATTATGTTGGATCTCTCCGAATGCGGAAGCATACAAAGCAAGTAAGGTATAAGTTGTTAACAAATAAGACAAAGTTGCAGTTTTGAGTATAAGTATATATGAGAAATATATTTACGCATATGTCCCCAAAACGTGGAAAACAAGTAAAATAGGAGAATGTGGTACTCACCTCGATAGAAGAACAAAGGATGATTAAGAAAATGAGGAGACAGAAAAGTCACACGCGAACGTTAAATCCTAAAAGAAACGAGAGTAACGGATACACTTAAGTAAAGATTTAAGATAGATTACAACAACCCGATAATCATTAATAAGTAAATATTATAATACTATAGTATTATATATATGTATATATATATTTATTAAATAAAGTAATTATTCTAATTTAAAAAAAACATAAGTTAATAATATTACTTTTAACTTTTATAGATATAAGTATATATATATATATAGTTTACTTGATTTTATATAAAAATAGTAGATTTTAAGTTATTATATATATTTATTTATATACATATAGTCTTTCAATTATAATTACATATTCGTGTATAAGCCTCTGTGTATTTACGAGATTGCAAACGAGAGTCAAACGAGTGTTACAAAGTCGCTTTTTCATTAGAAATAGTCTTTATTAGTTATTGTTATTATCATTATAAGGATTAAACAAATAAAATTTAACAAAAAACGGGGTGCAGGGGGTTCGAACCCGCAGCCCCTGCCCCCAAAGAAACATGTGTTAACAGCAGGCCCTAGTGGCGACGTGCATTGAGAACCAGTTTCAAAAATACAAATACAACAGCCGATCCAAATGGTTTACTACACAAACCCTAGAATTCTGATTTGATTCAATCGGGTATAATTAACCAAAACAAGTTTAGGGCTTTTGATCAACTCAATATTGCGATCAAAACCATAACATTAATTACCTTGATTGATGACGAGAAGAAGGTTAACCGGACTAGACAGGGCCGACGAAAACGGGTTACGAATGAGCAGTTTGATTATCAAGAAAATCTAATTATTTATAGGGTTATTGACGGTCACCCTATAAGGAAGGTTTTCATGAAATTAATTGAAATATAAACAACGTTAACGCGATCATTGGCTGTCAATTAGTGTCGGCTAGGTAAAAAGGGAAAAACGAGTCAACAAGGTGTAATTAACTCAATTACATTAACAGTGAGGCTGCAAATCATATACGAAATTGATTACCTTAATCAAAAGTTGTTTATAAACGATTTTGTACAGTGAATTGGTTGATTGATTGATTACGGGTTCACGGAATTTGAATATGGGTCGGGTTTGGTGATGGATATCCATCTTGTAATATGGATTATAACAGAATTTATAGATAGACCCCTCAAGTTTGGAGATAGACATAGAAATGGTTAGAACTTTATATTTTGGGTTAAAAAATGTATAAAACTTTAAAGATATAATTTAAATTATTAAATATAACTCGATAAACACAATATATTAAATAAAATAACCCGGTCGTCGAAATGAGTCGGGTGTTTATATAAATTTGAAAACCCGTGTTTATATAAATTCGATAAACACATGTACCGTCAGATGGTAATTAAAGATTGATTGATATGATTGTGTATATGATGTATGAATGAAGTATGTATGTTATGTATGATATGTATGTTAGGTATGTTATGAGATAGTACGTGAACGATCTTCGGATATTGCACGTATTATTAAGGAAGGTATGTTACAGTTGTACGAAACAAAGGGACCAGACCCTAACAATATCTGTGAGGATAGGGACCAGACCCTAATAATATCTGTGAGGATAGGGACCAGACCCTAATAATATCTGTGAGGATAGGGACCAGACCCTAATAATATCTGTGATGTTGGGTACCAGACCCTTATAATATTTTTGAGGTTATAGAGTGGAAGGCTCTTTAAATAGTATGGATAGATATGCATTTAAAAGTAAAGTATGAATAATGTACACCCCTTCGGGCATGTGGGCAAGAATGTGAACTGATTGTATGTTGTATGATTAACTAGAACTCACTCAGCGGCTGACTTTTAGTATGCACGCATGTGAGTAGGATGAGACAGTTGGCTTGATGGGAGACACGTGGCAGATGAATAAAGAAGCTGGTATATGAAAATTTATTTGTTAATGTTTGAACTGAAAGACATGTTTCAAGTTATGTTTTAAGACAAATTATGAATATTGTGTAATATTTATGAAAGTTTTATATTCCGCGTAAAGTTTTAATTAACTATGATATTTAGAACTATGTTTATGAGTAAATCCAACGTTAAAGTGAGTTACCGGTAACGGGGCCTTACAAGTTGGTATCAGAACAAAGTTCGAGAGATTTAAGCATCCTACATGCTTAGACTCGAATAGAGAATGGGATTAAAGTAAGAAAAGAAAGAAGATGCCAGTACGAGAATGCCATGTGTCTGAATTCACATGTAAAGTATGTGATTGAATTAAAGGAAAAGTATGTGATTGAATTCACATGTAAAGTAGAATGATGAATGAATGTTTGCGTAATTGCTAAATAAAGAATGTATGAATGCTAGCTTAATTGCTAGGGATAGGAGTATGTGATCATATGAACTGTTTGATTGTCTAACTGTTAGAAGTAGAATTAACACAAATAGACTCATAAGAAGAATTGTATAGGACACGGAAGGTTACGTGAGCAGCTAATCACAGCCGGCCACTGTTATTACCTGTTAGCCTTACTATCCTTGTACTAAATAGTTTCTTGAGGGATGACGTTTGTGTTTTCCCTTCCAGAATACGATGGATGGATCTAGGGCAGTTGTTGGAGCATGAGGCTGCACTGGACGACGTGGCAGGCTTCCTCGTGTTCAACATCCTTCGGTAAAAGCAGCTTCCAACACAGGAGATAAAGGAAGCGCTGCTGGACGAAACCCAACCAACAACGAAGGGGTTCAACTGAATCCCGCAATTCAAGCTGCCATTGCTCAAGCGGTAGCTGCTATTGTAAAGAACATGAATCCCAAAAATTCTGCTGAAAGTCAGGCAAAGACAGCTGAGAAGTCGGGGGAAATGAGTAAGAAGGATGATGAGAAGGAGAAGGAGGAATCGAGTGTGGTTAAGTCGGTAAAGGTTGATTATATGAGAAGAGGCCGAGGTGGGTGCAACTACAAGTCGTTCAAAGGCTGTGATCCACCAAAGCTAACGGGCTTGGGAGACGCAATCACTACTCTCCAATGGATAACCACGATGGACAAGGTTATCCGAATCAGCGAATGTCGTCACGACCAGGCTGTGGGTTATGCTACTTTGTCTTTTAGTGACGAAGCCATGTATTGGTGAGAATCTGTTGAACAGAGGAAAACATGGGAGGAGATCAAAGCGATGAGGTGGGATTATCTAAAGGAATTGGTGATGAAGAGGTTTTTTGCTGATGCAGAGGTTGAGAAGGTTGAAATGAAATTCTTGAATCCGAAGGAGGCTAAGATCACACACCGCGAGTACACCACTGAATTCAACCGCATGTCAAGGTTGGTACCAGACATGGTGAATACTGATGCTAAGTGAATCAAGTGTTACCTTAGGGGACTGCCGCAGAATGTTCGCGTCTTGGTCAAGGCTGGTAGACCGGGTACTTTTGATTCTGCTGTAGGGCTGGCAGAAATGGTCTACGATGATTTTTCGGCAGACAAGGTGGTGGTGGAAGAGAAGAAGGATAACAAGTGGGTCGCTCCTGCTTAACGACCCGGTACTCACTTGTGGAACCCCAAGAATAAGCAGCCGAGAGTTTGGGAGAAGAGGTCGTGTAAGACCTGCGGAAAGTTGCACGGTGGTGAGTGCAAGTGGAGTAGGAGTTCTGATGTTTGGAACAAATGTGGAAAGGCTCATGGTGGGGAATGCAGGATGGGGTCTAATGCGTGTTACAAGTGTGGGAAGGTAGGGCATTATGTGTGACACCCGGTAATTTCCCAATCCTATAAACTATGTAATCAACCTAATAAATAGGTGATTGTGAATATTATGCGCGCCATATAGAATCAGCGCGGGCAATTGTTATGTTCGCCCTGCGCGAGCGCGCTATGTTAGAATCAGCGCGGGCAATTGTTATGTTCGCCCTGCGCGAGCGCGCTATGTTAGAATCAGCGCGGGCATTTGTTATATGCGCCGTGCGCGAGCGCGCCATGTTAGTCAGCGCGGGCATATTATGTGCGCCCTGCGCGAGCGCACCATATTAAGAACCAGCTTGGGCATATGTTATATGCGCCATGCGCGAATGTTTTGGCTTTATGTTTTCATGTAACTTAACGTTATGTTGTCTAATGGGTTGACCATCCCGCATGATGCTAAGGCGGGTGCATCCTAAATCGTTTATGCGCGTGCGGAAGGGAACTAACCTCCCCGCATGGCGGGAACATTGAGAGCTAGTGTGTCTGAAGCTCCAAGATGGAATTGACTTCAACATGACTGATCACTATGTTGAAATACCAAGACCACCTGGAGAATCTACAAACGAAACTCAATGTCCCTAACTGCGAGAAGGTTACGTACCTACCCGCAGCAAAGAAATGTCCTTCACGCAGAAAGCTATGCGCACAAAGTGATACGCGCAGAACACTTAGTCTATTCTACAGATGTAAGGAGATTACTCCCGCCCAAAAGGAAACAGTAGCGTGTTTCAGAGATTTTCCACTTTTTACTGTACACTGACAAAAGTACCTGAAAAAGCATACTGTAACAGGAAAAGTCAACTGTCAGCCACCCTATTCTCACCAACCACAGACCTGCATGTCCTGACCAAATCAAATCAAAATCTTTTATCCACTCCTCCACTTTTAAATAAATAATAATAATTTCCATACTTCATCATCATTACACCTAGATATGAAAAGATTACAATCCCCTAAAGCAAGGGATTGTGTTCCCTTGAGTTTGCCTATAAATATGTAACCTAAATTATCACTCAAACACACTTCAAACTTCTCTCTTAAGAATTGCAAACTTGCACTAATCATCTCCCAAGCATCCGTTGTTTTCATTTCCGATCCTGTTACTAGGTAAGCCGAGATTATAACCTTGAGATCTACTTTCCAACCCTTATATTCTCCTATTTCTTGATCTTAATATATACACTTCTTGTTATTTAATCGTATTCTAGACCTTCAATTCAAAGGCCAACACCAAGAAAACCCGAATCTCGATTAATCCCTTAACAAGAACCACAGGTGAGTCTCACAGCCCCTATTTTCACTATTTTCACTGTTTTTAAACTGTTTTCGGGGCGAGGGACACGTGCTTAAATTACGATTTATCATGGTATACTTACAAGTTATGTAAACGATTGTGTTTAAATTATGTTTCATGATGAGCAATGCAAACGGTTATCTATGGTTTACGATGTATGTGCGCCAGAATTCGAGTAAGTGATCACTTTACCATTGGAACTCTAAGGGTAGGGACTGCTGGTTTGATCCACCCACTCGTAGGGGTCGCACCTCTTTGCATAGACGAGTGCCTAGTATGGTCATGGGGCAGTACTATGGGATTGAGCCCGCTCGTAGGGGTCGCGCCTCTTTGCATGGACGAGCGCCTTGTTTTCCGGCACAACGTCCGCGCGTAACCCGCGGGACGGTATTACAGTATTATTCGCTCGTAGTGGCAGCGCCACTTTGCATGGACGAGCACGACTTTTCAGAAATGTCCACGCGCAACCCGCGGGACGGTATTACACTATTTTAGCTCGTAGTGGCAGCGGCACTTTGCATAGACGAGTACGTTATCCAGAAACGTTCGCGCGTAACCCGCGGAACGGTCTTAACAGAAACATGTTGTCAGATCTATGTTTTCATACGGTGTATCAAGCATATGTTTAGACATGAAATCAGAAATGTGTTTTAATATGATTTTCGCCAAGACTATGACGCGATACGATTTATCAAGTTACTAAAACTTGTGAACTCACTCAGTTTATACTGATTCAAATGTTTTACGTGTCTTTCAGGAGATAACTAGGTAGCGCATGGAGTCACACTTAGAGCACCTCACGCTGAACATCTAAAACTAGCTTTTTGGAAGATTTTAGTTCTATCCCTTCGATGCGCGTGGTTGTTCTTGCCGCGCAAAGGGATATGGCGTGGAAATCTTCAACAGTTTTTATACTTGGATGTTTTTATGTAATCTTTGAACAATGTAATGTATTTGTATTAAACATTTCATGCGCAATAAAAATCTTATCTTGAATGTTTGCAATGGCCCGTGCTTAAGTATCAATCCCCACTCGCGCGCACCCGGCTGTTTCCGCCGTTCAGGGCCGGGTGTGACAGATTGGTATCAGAGCACTGGTTATAGCGAACTAGGAAAAGAAGTTTTAACCTAGACTATAACCCTTGGGGAATCGCATGAAATATTTTTCAAAGAAAATATTTTCGAAAGAAACTATACACACACTTAGGAACACGGGTCACACAGTGTCTAGTAAATAATGATAAGAACATCATGTGCTCAGAGTACATGCGCTAAGTTTGATATATTTTCATTCTCTTTTAAAGCGAGAATGCCTCCAACTAGAGCCAAGGGAATCACCATGACACCCGAGGAACTCGCGGAAATAATCGCGCAGGCGATCGCGACACATGAGGCCAGCAAGGCCGAATCAAGTCAGGGTCGTCAGAACGAGACCCCAGAACCCGAATCAGGAGCCTTGGACAAAGGGTGCTCCTATAAGACATTTATGGCCTGTAGGCCTTGGCCATTCAAGGGTACCGAAGGGGCCATTGGGCTCTACAACTGGATTGACAAGATGGAGACAGTTCTCTCCATCAGCAGATGTAGTGAGAACCAGAAGGTCCTTTACGCGACCTGCATGTTCCAAGAGGCAGCTTCGTCTTGGTGGAAGCTTCAAGTGAAGACTTTGGGGCGAGAAGTTGCTCTTCACAAGACCTGGGAAGAACTGAAGGAAATGATGATGAGAAAGTTCTGCTCTCGCGCAGAAATCCAGAGTCTGCAGCAGGAATTCTGGAACCACACCATGGTAGGAACGGATATCGACGCCTACAACAACCGGTTCAACGAGCTTTGCCAGTTGGTGCCAGACATGGCAAACACGGAGGAAAAGAAGATCGAGAGATATATCTTTGGGTTACCTCCTGTTGTTAGGGTTCCGCTCAACGCCGCAGCGCCTCCAACCTTTGATGAGGCGGTAGCGCGGGCTATCACCCTTACAAGGGATACGGTCCGTGCGGGTATGTTGACTACGCGCGGAAGCGAGCAGCGAACCTCTGACTCCAAGAGGAAATGGAACTCTCACCACCGAGGGTCCGACTCCAAGCAGCCACCGTTCAAGAAACAGGAGAGCGCAAAGGTTTACGCGATCCAAGCCGCAGAGCCATTAAGGAAAGGATACAGCGGGCCTCGCCCATGGTGCAGCAAATGCAAGTATCACCACGAGGGTGAATGCGCAAGAATCGAATGCGCCAAATGTGGCAGACCAGGGCACAAGACGATGAATTGCCGTGTCAGAGAGGCTGGAGCGAGCGACAACTGCTACGCATGCGGGAAGCCAGGGCATTTTAGCCGGGATTGCCCGCAAAAGGGAAATCAAGCTCGCGGGAGAGCTTTTGTGATCGGCGCGGGCGAAGCTAAAGAAGAGCCGAATGTGGTAACCGGTACGTTTTTGCTTAACGGCCATTTTGCATCTGTTTTATTTGATACTGGCGCTGACCTAAGTTTTATATCCGCTGAGTTTAAAAACTCCCTAGGCCTAGCAAGCAGTAGGCTAGACACGCCTTATACTATAGAACTAGCCAATGGTAGGCAGTTATGCGCGAACGAAAGAACTGATCAATGTGTTATAGTCATGGGAGGTCACGGGTTCAATATTAACTTGTTGCCAATAGACTTGGGAAGTTTTGACATTGTGGTAGGTATGGATTGGTTGGTCGAGAACCACGCAGAGGTTATTTGCCATGAGAAGCAGGTTCGGATCCCACTGTTGAACGGAGAAACCTTGGTAATTCAAGGGGAAAGAAGGGGAGTTGCGACGAAACTGATTTCGTGCCTAAAGGCGCGCAAGTGCCTAAGGAAAGGGTGCTACGCCTTCCTGGCGCATGTAGTAGAGAAGAAAGGAGATGAGCGAAGAATTGAAAACTTACCAGTAGTGCGCGAATTTCCAGAAGTTTTTCCTAAAGATTTGCCCGGATTACCGCCGCCAGCGACAAGTCGAATTTCGTATTGATTTAGTCCCAGGAGCTGCGCCAGTAGCTCGAGCGCCTTATCGATTAGCTCCATCTGAGATGCAAGAGCTATCCAATCAGTTACAGGAACTATTGGATAAGGGTTTCATACGCCCAAGCTTTTCACCTTGGGGAGCTCCAGTACTGTTTGTTAAGAAGAAGGATGGTTCCTTCCGGATGTGTATTGACTACAGGGAGCTGAACAAGCTGACAGTCAAGAATCGGTACCCCTTACCGAGGATTGACGACTTATTTGACCAGTTGCAGGGATCCAGTTATTATTCGAAGATAGATCTACGGTCAGGATACCACCAACTTAGGGTCCATGAGGAAGATGTGCCGAAAACAGCCTTCCGAACTAGATACGGCCATTATGAATTCTTAGTGATGCCTTTCGGGCTAACTAATGCGCCGGCTGTATTCATGGATCTGATGAACCGCGTGTGCAAACCATACTTGGACAAGTTTGTAATTGTATTTATAGATGATATTCTGATTTACTCTCGGACCAAGGCCGAGCATGAGCAACACCTGAGATTGATTTTGGAATTGTTGAGGAAAGAAAAGTTGTATGCGAAGTTTTCCAAGTGCGAGTTTTGGCTTAGAGAAGTTCACTTTCTCGGTCACGTTGTAAACGAGAAAGGAATACACGTTGATCCTTCCAAAGTCAAGGCCATCGAAAACTGGGAAGCGCCAAAAACCCCAACTGAGGTGAGGCAATTCCTAGGATTAGCTGGCTACTATCGACGCTTCATTGAGAACTTCTCCATGATAGCTCTACCACTGACCGCGCTAACTCAGAAAGACAAGAAGTTTGTTTGGGGCGAAAATCAGGAAGCGGCATTTCAAATGTTAAAACAGAAATTATGTAGTGCGCCAATTTTGTCTCTGCCCGAGGGGACGGATGACATCGTCGTTTACTGCGACGCTTCACATCAGGGACTCGGATGTGTCCTTATGCAGCGAGACAAAGTCATAGCGTATGCCTCGCGCCAACTCAAGACCAATGAAAAGAACTACACAACGCATGATCTGGAACTTGGAGCGGTTGTCTTCGCGCTAAAAATTTGGCGCCATTACCTCTATGGTACAAAGTGTATAATCTTTACGGATCACAAGAGCCTTCAACATATATTTGATCAAAAGGATTTAAACATGAGGCAACGAAGATGGGTGGAGTTGTTGAATGATTATGATTGTGAAATTAAGTACCACCCTGGAAAGGCGAATGTGGTAGCAGACGCGCTAAGTAGGAAGGAGCGAATAAAAACGCTACGAGTCAAGGCTCTAAGGTTGACCATTCGCGCAGATCTCTCTACCCGCGTCCGAGACGCTCAGCAAGAAGCCTTGAAACCAGAGTTTGTTAAAAACGAATCCTTGGGGGTATGATTAAGGATTTGGAGCTCAAAGAGAACGACACTCGATATTTTGCTAACCGCATATGGGTCCCTCTCAAGGGAGGATTGCGCGAGCAAGTATTAAACGAAGCTCACAAGACGCGGTATTCCGTACATCCTGGCGCAGACAAGATGTACCAAGATGTTAAAGCGCTGTATTGGTGGCCCAATCTTAAAGGCGCCATCGCGACGTATGTCAGTAAGTGCCTGACGTGTTCGAAGGTAAAGGCTGAATACCAGAAACCATCAGGGTTGCTTCAACAGCCAGAAATTCCTATGTGGAAGTGGGAACAAATCTCTATGGACTTCATCACCAAACTGCCAAGGACACCTGGGGGTTATGACACGATCTGGGTTATTGTGGATCGGCTAACTAAGTCAGCGCACTTCCTGCCGATCAAGGAAACCGATAAGATGGAAAAGTTAGCCCGATTGTATATTCGAGAAGTAGTTTCAAAACATGGAGTCCCGGTGTCCATCATTTCTGATAGAGATAGTCGGTTCACCTCAAGATTTTGGAGATCGTTACAAGGGCTTTAGGTACTCGTCTTGACATGAGTACGGCATATCATCCCCAAACGGATGGGCAAAGCGAGCGAACAATCCAGACATTGGAAGATATGCTGCTCGCGTGCGCAATCGATTTCGGAGGTAGCTGGGATACTCATCTCCCATTGGTCGAATTTTCTTACAACAACAGTTATCACACAAGCCTCAAGGCTGCGCCGTTTGAAGCTTTGTATGGGCGCAAGTGTAGATCCCCACTGTGCTGGCTGAAG